>NW_004440110.1:22489-29416 GCF_000330505.1 Entamoeba invadens IP1
ATTATGTAGCTATATTCACAAATACCAATAAAAATGTTATATCGATAAATGATACAAGTACTTCTTTTAAAATTACAGCGAGTGGAGATTGTGTTGTTATAACACAAGAATTGGGAATTACAGAATCAAGCGATACACAAATTTACATTGAAAACAATGGAATGTGTGACGCGTTTTATTTTAACAAAAATAAAAAGTGCATTCAATGCAAAACCGGGAAATTATTTGGAAATACATGTTATGATTTGTCTTCTGTTTCAAATTGTAAAAAATCGAACAAAAATTTTGGGTGCGAAGATTGTGAAAATGGATATGGCAATTCGATATATTCTTGTAACAGTTGTGGTTCCAATTGTAATCGGTGCGTGTCAAATACCTTACAAAATTCATTTACATGTATTGAATGTAAAAATGGTTATTATTTGAAAAATGGGGAATGTGAAACGTATGACAACACTAACACTAAACTATTCTCATTGAATTATACAATATTATGTCATAGTGGATATTACTCTACTGTAACGAGTTGTGAAAAGTGTATCGATAATAATTGTAATATATGTGTTGAAACTGGCATGAGGTGTGTTATATGTAACACCAAATATTATTTAGAAAACGGGAAATGTATACCATTTAAAGAAGGCACTTTATATTCACAAGATAATTTTGTAACATGTGAAAAAGGGTATTACGTGAACATAATTCAAAATAAAGAAACAACTTGTACTAAATGTTCAGAAACGTATGGTGAAAATTGTAAAACATGTAATTCAAAAATATGTACAAATTGCACAAAAGGTGTTTTAGATTCAAATGGTTATTGTACATTAAACAGTGGGTGTGAGATTATTGAAAATGGTATGTGTGTCAGATGTCAAACTCAATTGAACACACAATATTTTAATGGTGCTAAATGTGTGTTATGTGATAAAAGTGTGAATTGTACAAAATGTGAATTTAATAAATGTGTAGAATGTTCAGAAAATAGTTATTTGTACGACGGCGAGTGTCACTCTACTATCAATAAGAATTGTGAAATTATTAGTACAACAAACAACTTCTGTTTAAGTTGTCCAAATGGGTTTTATTTAAACACTCAAAAGATGTGTATAAGTTGTGGCAATAATTGTAGTGTTTGTTCTTTAGAAAGTGTATCGAGTACGCGCTCTTTTAAGTTGGATGACGCTTCTGTTACACAAAATGATTTAACTTTGGTTTGTAAATTATGTAAAGGTGGGTATGCTTTTAAAGAAAACACAGGTATATGTCTTGATTCAAAAGAAACAACAGAAAACTGTAAAAATGCCATTCCAGGAACATCTTCAAGTGGCTGTGCCGTTTGTATGGATGGGTATTATAGAGATAATGTCATTTGTAAACCATGTATTTCCAATTGTGAATATTGTAACACCAATTCAACGTGTTTAATTTGCGCATCAGAGTATTTCTTGTTGACCAATTCGACAAGATGTGTTCCAAATTCTGAAAATTTAAATTGTAAAAAAGTGTTGCCAAGTGGGTGCGACATGTGTAATGATGGCTTTTTCGTTGATAAACAATTTTGTACTTCCTGTGATTTGAAAACGTCTTTTTGTGTAAATTGTAATAAACAAAGTGGTCAATGCAATTCGTGTATGCCAAACTACATTTTATCGGGACAGTCTTGTGTTACATTTTCAACAATTAAAAATTGTAAAGAAGAACAGAATTCTAAATGCTCAAAATGTTCTTTCTGGTACATTCCAAGTGTAAATGGAATTGGTTGTAAATCACATGCAGTTTGGTGGATCATTTTATTGGTGATTCTCTTTTTGATAATATGTGTTGTATTTGTCATTTTCATTGCCTTTTATTTCACAAAGTTTGTATCAAAGATAATCCACAAACAAAAACAGGAAGAAACAACAACTATTTTTAATATGAACAAATCGAATGTGTATTTCACACCGATAACACCATCATCTAAAATAGTTGTTAATAAAAATGCACTTGAATTTATTGGTGGCGATAAAATCGAAATTCCTGTTTCTGAAGAAACACGAGAACTTTTGTGTGTTGGTAACTGTGCCAAAAATTCGATCAAAGTGCAATTTTCAACACAAGAAAGTGTAAAAAAGTATTCGCTACAAATAGTCCCACAAATAATTGTAATCCCAAGAGGCAAAGCAGTTGAATTTGGAATTTCGGTCATTCCGAATTGCACTTGTAATATATCAGATGATATTCTTTTAATTTCAGTCAACTTAAAAAGTGGTGTAACTGAGACGAATAATATCAAAATTGGGTTTTCGACTGAAATCACGACAAAACTCGACTATGACGAAATCAACAAAGATAAAAAAGTTGGCGAAGGATCTTTTGGTATTGTTTACAAAGGCACTTTTAGAGGAAATATTGTTGCCATCAAACAAATGAAAAACTCAAATCATTTGGATGATCAAATGGCAGAGTTTACAAAAGAAGTTGAAATGTTAGACAAATTCCGAAGTGAGTATATTGTTTACTTTTATGGCGCTGTTTTTGATATCAATAAAACGTGTATGGTCACCGAATTTGCAAATTTAGGGTCTTTGAATGATTTAATAAGTCACAAGCAGTCTGAAGAAGTTAACACAAAAATAAGGGTGAAACTATTGCTTGATGGAGCAAAAGGAATTTCTTATTTGCATTCAAATGGAATATTACACAGAGATATCAAACCGGACAATTTCTTGGTATTTTCACTTGATATAAACGACAAAGTTAACGCGAAGTTGACTGATTTTGGGTCAAGTAGAAACATCAATTTGTTAATGACCAACATGACATTCACGAAATGTATTGGAACACCAAGTTACATGGCACCCGAAGTATTAAAGAAGGAACACTACAAAAGTGTAGCAGATGTGTATTCATTTGGTATCACAATGTATGAAATTTTTGCTTGGAAAGAAGCGTATCCAACAAAGAAATTCAAATTTCCATGGAAAATAGCTGAATTTGTTATGTCAGGCAAGCGCGTCGAAAAGATTGAAACTATGACTGATAATGAATATGAAATCGTTCAGAAATGTTGGTGCACAAATCCAATTGATCGTTTAAATATAACTCTAATCATAAAAGAACTGGATACTCTTTTAAAACAATAGTACTTTAATTTTTTGGTTTTATAAACACGGATGTAGCATAAAATAGCTTCCAGAAACTAAATGTTTGCCATATAAAAAAAGAGGAGTGATTTATGTAAAAAACGGGTTTATTATTATATTTTTATATTTGTTCTTTATCGTTTAATTTTTCATATGTTTCAAACACGAATACACATATACAGAAACTTAATGTGGAACTAAAGTAAATACTAGTACCAAGGTTTCCACTTACTATTTTATTAATAATTGAAAAATATTGAACAAGTTTTGTAATTTATTTAAAAAAAATGTTCCTAATACAGTAAAACCTCCCAAGAGCGGGAGGGCGTGGGAATTTTGTTCTCTCAAGAGCGGGCATTTTTAGCCAATCAAACCTTAATTACCACTCGATAGAGAACTCTATTTTTAGTTTTAGTCTAAAAAATGCCCACTCTTGAGAGAACCCGCTCTTCAGAGGTACCGCTCTTGGGAGGTTTTACTGTACAATTTTTATATTTAATTATTACAATGATATAGAAATCATTAATTATTAGTCGAAAACATGGTCCTGGTCGAAACCTTTGTACAATGTCTGTAATTCAAATATAAAATTATCTTGCATTTGTAATTTTGTTATTATTAGTAATAACCAATGTGTATCGTTCTCAAGAAAATGCCACATACAATAAGATACAATCATTTTAGAACATTTTAATTCACAAAAAGAATTATTTTAAAAAAAATAAAAATAAAACTTTTGTATAAATTCTTGTATTGTGGGGTTTTTAAATAAATTATCACTAAGATAATGTTCTAAAAGAAAAAAGAAAATATAGTCAAGAAAAAAATTGGAAAAGTTCAAAAACAACATTCCCAAAACAATTATATTACATGGTCACGATAATCAATTAAATTAATTTTGAAGTTTTAATAATTTGTATATTTTACTTTGTGTTTTAAAATTTATTTAAGGGTTTCTTGAGGATAAGGTGTATCCTCATGACCAAAGCTATCCTTATTCAAAAATATTTTTCTGAGGATACAAAAATCAAATCCATAAGGTTCAGTTCCCCATAAGGCCCACTCTCATAACTCAAGTTATAATTTACATTTAATATTTCGAGTCAAAGTTCGAATTTCAAATAATGGTAATAATTTGTCATAAATGCCAAAAAATTAAAAACAATCAAAAAATCGTTACGATAATCAGTAAACAAAAACAATAATTATATCTCGCTTACTTGAGACGGGAAATAACAAAGTGTGAATTGAACTTGTTCACATTATAATTATAAACTTATTGAAATTATTTACGAATCCTTTTTAATAACAAAACGATTGAAATTTACGTTTAAATTGATAATTGTTTTTTATCAAAATGAAAATTGAAAAAGTCGAAAACACTGATTTTCTAAAAATGTAATTTAAAAATAACAAATTTATTAATAATTTTGTAATTTATGCAATTATTCAAATTTATTATAATAACAAAGTTAATCATATTGTGTATATTTTAATATGATTGTTTCATTTTGATATTAACTTGTGTTTTAAACAGATTTACAGTTCTGAATATGGCAATTATTTTCTGAGGATGACAGAAATAGAAAGTTTACACTTTTACATCTGTCTGAAATGTATATTGAGTAAGTTACTATTTTTGAATATGGGAACACGTCATTTCACTTTTTAGGTTTTTAAGTCTGTGTTGATAATGTCTGTTTGTTGCACGACTTACCATCCTCAAATATGTGTATAGCACTGCCACTATTGATTTAAAATTATATAAATAAAATTATCAAAGAATTTTTATAAAGTGGGTTTTGATAATTGATTATATCAATTAATCGTCAAAACACAACAAAAACGCCAAATAATAAATAAAATTGATTATTGAATTAAAGACACATTTCTATTGAGGATTGATATTGTATAAAAAAATAATGTAAACATATATTTCTTGTGTATATATGTTTTGAAAAATAAATAAAACCGTTTAAAACAAAAATGATTTTATTTTAAAAATTTGTTTATTTATCAATCGTTGTTTTATCGATCTTCAAAACCTCTCTTTTTGAATTTGCTCAAATACATAAATTGTCATCGCATAGAGTATAAGTTATTAATACGTTATTTGCTATCAATTTTTATTGTTTGAAATATCATGAATTGATTTATAATAAATTGTATTTTTTGTGAAAAAGATTAAAAATTGTTCGATTAATTTGTTTTGTGATTTTGATTAAAAAATCGACTTTTTCGATAAATTAAATTAATTTTTATTGTTTTCATATGAACCAAGGTTGGTCAAGTTGTAAATCAAAAAAAGAAATAGATTATTTTTTTGTAAAAATCAACTTTAAGAATCATCTTTCAAAAAATCCATAAATAGCATTTTTAAAGAAAATCATGTGTTTCAAAATATACCTTTTTGATCTTAGGCAAAAAAATCCAAAATGAAAGAAATTATGTTTAAGATATTTACCATCCTCAGAAAAATTAACAATCCTCATGAATCCCTTTACAACTGTTGGTATTATTAGATAAATTTAAAAAACGATACATTTCTTTTGTGTGTTTTTTCATTTATTATTGTTGTCTTAAGGAATGTGGTGCTCTCAAAAACATTAAAATGAAGAGTTTTCAATGTTTATTATACAAATGTGTTTTTAGGCATGCAAATGTTTAACGTCCGTTGTTATATAAATGAGTTTATACATTTGGGTTTCGTTGTTTTTATGTATGAAATGAACTTGTCTTAATACAAAATCGTGATTGAATTGTATTATTTGGAGAGAAATGTTTTAGTGAATGTTGCTTTTTGTTGCTCATTTCACTTACTTATAATTTAAAAAAATGTCATAATTAATTTCCCATTTTTGTAATTGTCAGACTACAATTGATACAACAAACAAAGTAAGTTAATCATTTATTTTTGTTTAAGTGTATGTTTAGGTTTTAAAGTTTTAAATCCATAGAATTGTCTCTTAATTTGATGAATATCAATTTGGCAATTATTTCAAAACTCTGGTTCTTCATAAGTTTGTTAAAGAAATACCAAATAAAAAAATCTATATATGCACTTCACTTGAATTGTTAAATAAGTGTTTTAAATAAATAATGGAACAAAAAATATTGTTTACTACTTTTAAAAATGTTTTTTTTGGTTTAAGTTGATAATAAATATTTAATATAATTAAAAAACGTTTCATTAAATGTTATATTTCAGAAAAATAATAATTATATTTAGTGTATTATATATTAATATGATTAAACGAAAACAATGCTATATATATAAAAAATATTAGTTTTTGAAATATAAATTGCGAATAGAATTGAATCAAAAACATTAAAAAAAATGTGTTAAGAAGTGTTTATCAAATAGAGTTTGTGAAAATAAAATATTTGATTTGATTATTTTATTATAATTTTTCAAGGTTATTTTTGTTTTAATTAAAAAATTGATTGTCAGTTTTATTTTTTGAATTGTGTTTTGAATGTATTAATATATTATCAAATATTTGGTATAAATTAATTACATTGTAATATTTTGCTATTTGAATGTAACTGATCCAACGACCACTTTTGTTATTTCAATAGGAACAAACAAATTTATTTTATATATTTTAGTGTTTCGAGAATGATTTTCTTATTATTTAAATTATATTGAACATTTAAAATTATTTTGAAACAAAATTATTCAAAATGAATAAATAATATTTGAACGATAAATCAAATTGTTCTAAAAATAGTTTTAAATTAAAAAGTTTAATCCAATTTTGTTTTAAAAAAAATAAAAAGAAAAATAAAAAGTACTCAT
>NW_004440194.1:0-1816 GCF_000330505.1 Entamoeba invadens IP1
TTCTTTAAGTAAATAATGTTTTCAATAATTTACACAACAAAGTTTCAACACATTAAAACGTTTGAAAAAATTAATAACCAACATACATAATTGTTAATATAAACGAATAGTTAAATATAGTTTTAAATTGAATGATGACTGTTAATGACATTGTTATTCTCAAATATTGATTGTAACTTATGTGTTATTGATGTGACATTTTGTTAAAAAGAAGAAAAGTCAAATACTATCAATTGTTACTTATTTCATTGTTTAACTACGTTAATGTTCATAATGATCATTAAATCGCTTATTGTTGATAATTACATGTTAATGAGATATTATTTACAATTAAAAATCGTTTTATTTTTTTTATTAATATCACAACATACAACAATAAACACACATATTTTGAAAACATCACAACATTTATGATTGATTAAAATATAAAGGTGTATTTGTTAATATTTTTAAAATAATTTATAAACAATAATTTATAAATTATTTTTTTGCTACTCTTTTGTTTTAAAAAACAGCCCAAAAACGTAATAACTATCAACTATGTAAACATGTGAAATCAAATTCAATCTTTAAATAATAACACCAAAATAAAAAATATCACATTTTACAGCATTTTTATCTTTTGACTTGGAGCTCAAAAATACATGCACATGAGATATTAAGATCTTTTGTTCCGTAGTCTAAGTTTTAATAGTTATGAATTTTTAATTGAATCAAAAAATGTTAAGTCTTTCACTGAGTTATGAAACCTGAATATGTAAATACATATGATATAGTTTGTTAATTCAACTTTTTGTGTTAAACTAATTATATTTTGTGGGTACGTCATAAATTTGAATGATCATAAAAATAACAAGAATCATATAATTTTAAACAAATTTTTATATAATTTAATGTTGATATTATATATTCAAATTGAAAACAACAACTCAAATACAAATGAATAATTTCAATTAATGATTTATTAGTCTTTACTCCTTAAGTTCAGATCATATTAATTAGATATTTTGTCAAATTCATAAAAAAAACTGGTTATTACAAATGTATTGAAGTTGGTGAACATATTTGTTTTGTTATTAACAAAGAGCCTTAAAAAATATTCAAAAATTAATGTTAAATGAATTTCGACATATATAAAAAGTTATATTGAATAAAGAATAATATGTTTTTAATTTATTTGTTTTTGTATCATGTCATGTTTAACTTTTGGTTTAAAGTTTTAAATGTAAAATGCAATATTGTTTAAATTATAATGTGATAATGATTGTATATAATGATTGTAAATTGTTTGCCTGAACAACCGTTTTATGTTTTTTATGAATCAATTAAACTAAAATCAATTATATTAATTAATTTTTAATTTTATTAATTAATTAATTATAAATCAATTATATTAAAGTTAATTTTATTAAATATTTGTTTTTTTAGTAAAAACCCATGTTTTTAAAAAAAAATATGGGTATTTCTTTGGGCTAAAGTTCATTTTTTTATATTGTAGTATAATCAATTAATTTAAAAATGAAATAATTTTTAGTTATTTATGTTTATTTTTTAATTTATTTTATAAGTTTAAATACATTATCGAATATTTTACAACAAAATTTATTATTTTTATAACCAGCCAATTAATTGTAAATTTTAACAACTGGACAATTATTTAGATGTACAATGATTTTATATTTTGTTCTTGATTTTGTAACATTTGTTAATTTATAACCCTTTTTATAGAAAAAGAAATATTAAATGAATTATCAATAAAATTTATTCATTCACTTTTTTTGCTGGATTAAGACAAATATTATCTTTTATTGTGTAC
>NW_004440192.1:0-1190 GCF_000330505.1 Entamoeba invadens IP1
GAACATATATGACAAGCATGAAGCTGAATAAAACTTCAAAGTTTTTGATATTTTCCAAGTAGATTACAATAAAAAACTTATTTTTAAATAAACGAGCTGTTTTTATGTTGTAATAAGATTTGTTTTCAAATAAACAAGTTTTAAAATTAGAGTTGGTTACAATGTAGCTTCTTTATGAAACAGACAAATAAATGAATCGTAAATGTGAAAACACTAAACAACTTAAATAACATTGAATTTATTCCAAATGTCTTACAAAATAAACAATTTCGATTTTATAAGATTATTAGACATGTTTTTTAAAAATTAATTTTAAAGAATAAAAAAATACCTGTATTTTTAACTGCTTTTCATCATTTAAATAATTATAATTAATGAAATTATAACAAAAATATTTAACAAATAACCACATTTGACTAAAAAGGTAACTGAGTGACATTTAACGACCTTGTGGTAAACAGTGCCATACATTATATTATTATATTAATATCTATTGAAACTTTTAAATTAAGCGGTTAAAAAGCTAAAGAGTTTTTTGTTCCCTGTATGTGCAACACTTTAGACAAGTCAAACAATAATAACATAAAAAAATTATTTCATATTACAATAAAACAAGATAATTAAAATTCAAATGTTATTGAGATTAATACACCAAATTAAATATTTTTAGCTTGATTATATTTTACATCAAGTTGTTTTACGATTTTATCAGCCGAGCTTCTGTTTTCAGGTAGTTGTTCCCATGCACCACTAACAACATCAAAAACTTCTTCGCTCACACAGGAAGGTTTTCCTTGTCGTTTTCCTAACATCACATAATCGACGATGTCCCATGAGTATCCAAAATCCTCTTTACTATCCGACTTACACCACGCCAAGCACTCATACATCGTCACGCCAAATGAAAATATGTCTGCACCTTTTTGTACTTCTCCTTATTTAAAATCTCAGGCGCCATATATTTAGGTGTGCCAATGCCTTTGGTGAATGTCATATTTGTCATCAATAAATTGTTGTTTTTACTTGACCCAAAATCAGTCAATTTTGCATTCACTCTCTCGTTAACGTCCATTGAAAACACCAATATGTTATCCGGCTTGATGTCTCTATGCAAAATGCCGTTTTCATGAAGATAAAAAATTCCCTTTGCCGCATCAAGTAAAAAATTTAATTCGAAGTTTTCAGCTACA
>NW_004440109.1:0-1114 GCF_000330505.1 Entamoeba invadens IP1
TTTCTCAGATTTGCCTGTACTTTTAATTTCTCTGTTTCTGTCTTCATTCTGTCAATCGACAACAATTTGTCCCGGGTCTTGATTTCCATCTTTGTCCAATACAACCAATTTGATTTTTCCTATTTCGTCAACTTCAAACTTAAATGTGATTTTATCCCAAAAATTGAATCTCAGAGTAGTTTCCAATTTTCCAATCAAACTTCTGTCTTCTGTAAGTACGACTGAAACAGTTGGTGTGATTGTTGGGACACTGAAAGTAACATTTTCAACTGGGAGGAGTGTTCCTTTATTAATCAAAGTAACTAATATATTCCCTGTTTTTTCTTTGTGGTCATCAACTAATGTCATCAATGTATTCACATCTCTTGCTGTTATTTGTGTGATATGATTTTTGACTGTTTGTGAAGCCATGTCTCGTGCATACCAACAAGCACCTTTAGCGATAACCAAATTAATGTCTTCACACTCTAATAATGGTCGATCGGGAAAAACTATTCTAAACGTTTCTTTCAATTCATGAAAATGAGAACTTCCACCAATTAAAACGACACTTTTTATTGTATAAGATCGTACATTACCCTTTTCGAGTGTCTCTTTTATTGTTTTCTCGCACCTCTGAAAAATTGACAGACAACACTTTTCCAAAATATTACGAGAAATTGTTATTAAAAATCCACTGTCAAATATTGTGAATTCCAGTAAAACGTTTTCTTTGACAGACAACTCGATCTTTGCATTTTCAAAAAAACGAATTTATGAAACCCAAAAATCACCACGGAAAACATTTGAGCATAACCTTGTGCTCCAAATTAATTTTGTTGTGGAATATTAGCGACTGAATCTAATTTGATTTAGTCTATGTGTCAATGCAGTTATATTATCAATGTTTTTTACATCATCACAATTTATGTGTGCAACAATTTCTGTTTTTTGACATCACAAAACACTTTTTGTACATTTTTAAAACGAAATGTTCTGTCTTATTTCTAACAGTCATTACATAATTTTTGCATTTTTGGAAATTTGCTAATTTATACATTATAACTATTTGGTAAGGTATAATATCAATGTTTTTTTATTATAAAGTAATAGATCTGTTTTTAATAAAACACCT
>NW_004440108.1:0-1251 GCF_000330505.1 Entamoeba invadens IP1
CACTTCATAAGAAAGTAAACAGATATCGATGAGGATCTCTTTGATGATCGCAATTGGACACCTGACACAAAATTTGTTGAGAATCTTCCAAAGAAAGTTTTAAGTTCGGATGTGGTTTTAATTTAACTCATCTACTATTTAATTTTTTCTATTCAAATAACCATTAATTTTTATAAATTATTGATTCTTATAAATATAAGTTTTTTATTATATTTTTTTCTATATTGTAGTGTATAGAAATAAATCACTTATATAATATCAGAAATTTTCAAAATCACAATCCTAATTACCCACGTCACCATTTCATAACCAAAATGTTCATTTTCTCTTATAAATTCGTACGTTATAATACCACATTTTCGGCAATAATTATTTTGGAAACCTCTGTATAATATAATATTATATTTTATTATATATTATATTATATTATATTATATTATATTATATTATATTATATTATATTATATTATATTATATTATATTATATTATATTATATTATATTATATTATATTATATTATATTATATAATAATAAAACTTCTTTCTATTCAAATATTAAACTTTATTATATGTATTAATTGAAACAACAATGATGAAAAAATGAGTTAAAGTGCCTTCTCAATTGTGAACCACTCCCAGCTTTGAGCAATTGCTTTGTCAGCAGTCAAAACGCCATTTGGTTGAGCGGACAAATACTTTCCAGTTGGTGTTTTGATGGTATACATCTTCTTTTCTGGTGACTTTTCTATGATGAACCATTCCCAACCTTTGAAATTAGTTGAGCATTTCTCCATCTTCCCATTGGGGTTGGCTGAGACATACTTTCCATGCCAATTTCTGAATCCGACTTGTGTCTTATCGTTTGGTACCATGTTGACTTGGAACTTCTCCCATTCCTTGAGATGTGGTGCAGTTGCACTGATGTCGCCGGCTGGTGTAGCAGTGAGGTACTTTCCATGGAAAGATTTGATGGCGATGGTCGTTCCAGCAAACTTTTTAGACTTTGGCTTTGAGCCAATAGTTTTGATCTCAAATTTCTCTGATTGTGCAGCAATCATTTTACCGGCTGTAAGTTCACCGTTCATAGCAGAAGACAAGTACTTTCCGTGATATGACTTGATTGTGTACTTCTTATCTGAGGTCTTAACGATTTCTAAGAACTCCCATTCTTTGATGTGTGGTGCGCATACCTCTAATGTATTTCTTGGATTGATCGAAAGATATTTGCCGTGGCAAGTCTTCAAAGCAACT
>NW_004440191.1:0-1356 GCF_000330505.1 Entamoeba invadens IP1
AGAATCCAAAGGATTCGTACGGTTTTCATTCACCAAGTTAAGTACACTTAATTATATTTATATAAATGAGACACATTGTTTTAATCAATTTTTTAAAAAATAAATAATTGTCACTACATCTAAAATGATTAACCCTTCTGTTACCAAAAATTTCCAAGAAATGTAAACTTATTTATATCTTATTCATTTTGAGTGTATATTAGAAAGAAATCATGCAAAAAACGCTTTAAACTTTTTACAACCATGGGGAATACCAGGAAACAAAATTAATAGTAAAATATAATTTAATTTACTACAAATTAATAGTAAATTTTAGCCTAAAATCGTATTTTTGTTGAAAAGTGTTCACTTTTCCTGTGAGGAAAACTTGACGACTTTTCCTGTAATTATTTTCAAGTTTAATTTTTTTTCTTTTTATATCAAAAAAATGTATATAGTATAATAAATTATACACAATAAGTCTTTTTAAAAACAGGGTTTTAAAATAAGAAAACGTATCAAATAAAATTCTGATAAAAAATTTATTTATTGAAAAACAAGGGATAAGTCATACTTTGAAAATTCCAAAAGTAATTATTTTAATTTTGTTTATGTTGTAAATGTTTTGATGTTTTGTAACTAATATGTAAAAAAGTTGATATTTTATTGAATTTTAATATATGTAACAAACAATCAAATATTATGATATTAGTTGTGCAACCACACTAATGTTTAGCGTTCTCACTTTATGAACTTTTGTTGAGAATCATATGTATACGAGATATATTTACAATATTTTTTCTCTTAACTATCGTTTTAAAAAAATCGTTTTCATTACACAAAATAAATTAAATGTATATAAATAACATTACTATTTTTTCACATTTTTTAAGAAAGAAATTTTATATACATAACTTTTCATTATAATAAAATAGATGTTATAACTAATTTGTATGACACAACTGTGTTAGACTTTTTATTTATATAACATACAAAAAATAAAACTTGGAAACTTTTTTTATATTATAAATGTTACATCAAACCAGAACTGAAAACTATAATATTTGAACTAAATAATGTTTTATTTAGAATATCTTTTATTTTACAGATTTAAGTTTATATTGATTTGTATGAGTGTTATAACAATCATATTTCTGGTATTGGAAGGGTTAAAAAACTCAAAGGAAAATTGTTCAATCCTTATGGTTTTACAATATGTAATTTTGAAAAATGCATATGATTGTGGGTTATTGTATTGAATTAATCAATATTTTATTTTAATGAAAATGGTATTTAGAGTAAGTTTTAAACCCATACACATAAAAAGTTCGCACAAAGTGACTATCATATACTTTTAATGGGTTCTATTTTGAAAAC
>NW_004440190.1:0-1010 GCF_000330505.1 Entamoeba invadens IP1
GTTTGGGCGAACGCGTTGTAATTAAATTGATGGAGTCTTTTTGGGGAAGTGAATATACTTTATTTACAGATCGTTATTTTACTTCACAAATATTATATGAATATTTGGCAAGCCGAGGCATAAATATAATAGGAACTTTGGATTCAAAAAGGAAGGAAGTACCAAATGAATTGAAAAGAAAAGGAAAGCGCACAGATGGGTCTTTAGTAACATATCATTGTTCAAATGGGAGTTACTTATCGAGTTTTATTGATAAGAAAACTAATGTACTATTACTGTCTAGCACTAAACCCAACGAAGTGGATGTAAATACAAGTGAAAAAGTATCAATAAAACCAAATATTAGATCGAAATATTCTACACAAAGATTACCAAATAGAACCACTGTTAATATAGATTATAACAAATTTATGGGAGGAGTTGATATAGTTGACTCACTTACCAAAAGAACCGATACAAAGAAAATAACAAGAAGGTGGACTTTAGCTTTGTTTTTCTGTATGTTAAATCTGGCATTTAACAACTTGTACGTTATCATGAAATCTCAAATTATACACAACAAAAAACCATCACAAACAAAAATTAACAGAATTGAAATTATGGAAAATGTCGCGATACACTTAATTATTAACAATGTTAAAAAGAGGAAATTGAATCATTTAAATCTACGATCCAGAAAAGCTGTTATTTATTTTTTGAAAACATTTACAAAGAATGACATTAAACAACCCATTTTTATTCAAAAAACCGCTTCTGATTGTGCGATTTGTAAAGAAGAAATTAAAGGAAAACGAAATTCCGTTAAAAATATTTGTGTGTCATGTGGTAGACATGTTTGTTTTAAACACTCTATCCGAATTTATAAATGTAAAGATTGTATCAATCAATTTGATTTCTAAAACAATCAAAATTGATATTTTTGTGGTAGTAATATATCGGGATATTTGCATCAACAATAAAAATAAATTTCCTGTTTATACAAATAGTTCTCACGTAGACCTCATTTGGTT
>NW_004440107.1:0-1693 GCF_000330505.1 Entamoeba invadens IP1
ATCAAAAGAGAAATAATTATGCAATACAACGCCAATGTGCACAAATCAAAATACAGTAAAACTTTTCAAAAACGGTACTTTTGAAAAGCGGATTTTTTCAAAATATAGTATTTTTTAATGAAACAAAAATAAAGTTCTTTATAAAACGGTAATTAAGATTTGATTGGCTTAAAATGCCCACTTTTGAAAAAAAAACAAAATTACCACACCCGCCCGCTCTTTGAAGTTATAACTGTACACTTTAGTTTTTTTTTGAATAATAAAAACGTTTTTTCATTAAAAAATCGGCCAGCTCTGAGTTGTGACTTAAATCTAATAGAGCACATGTAGTAATATTTGAAATAATAAATAATAAATAGATAATACAAGTAATGAAAACATTTTTATAGTGTCATGTTGTTTGTAAATAATACATCAAAAATATTAACAAGTAAGTCGAAAGTTATAGTGAACAGTTGAAATTGTGCACAAGAAAAAATTACAAAAAATTGAAAAACTAATGACCAAAGTACTAAAATTATTTTTAATTATTATCATATTTTTCACAAAATCGTAACTGAAAGAAAAATGACACTTTTATGAAACAAGTTTATTACATATTATTTATAAAAATACAATTATTTAATAATTTGTTATTTCGTTATTATTTGTGTTATTAAAATGTTATTTGTAACAATAGGTTTGATGTGTAAAACAGTGCTGCATTTGTCACATTTTTTGTGTTAATAAGAGCAATCACAAATACAGTCAAAAGTGTCTATTTGTCGTAATTATAATTGTCGAAATTGCTTAATTGTAACACAACTGGCCAATCATTTTGGTGTACGACAATTAAATATTTTGTTCTTGAATCTGTAACTTTTGTTGAATTAAAAACCATTTTTTTAAAAAAAATAGATTTCTATACTAAAAAATTTTTTATAAAATTCACTCATTTACGACAAATAGATACTTTTTCTGTTGGATTCACGACAAATAGACACCTTTGAATGTACAATTAGATTATTTATTTTTTTAAATAAAACAGTTTAACTCAAATAATATAAGTTAATGGTTTAAAAATCAATTATAATAGTAAACAGTAAATTAAACTAAAAAAAATAATGGTTAAATAAAATAATAATTAAATACTCTTTAACCTTACGATACTGTTACTGTTTTAAATAAAACACCAATTTTATATTTTTTGAACTTGATTTGATATACAAAAAATACCTTGTGGCGACTCTTTTGAAATGTAAACAGTAAACAAACCAATCGCGCAAAAAATAATTTATAGGTTTTCCTTTTTTCTTTTATTTTTGGAAATGTTTTAATTAAAACACTAACAGTATTGGCGTTTTCATCAACAAAACATTTTTTTCCAAAAAAACGTTTTATAAAAGAAAAAATAGAATTGTAAGGTTAAAGGAAACATAGAAGAACTCAATTTAAAGAAGTGATGGGAATTTTGAATATCAACTCAACTGCAAATGAGACTCAAATAGTAACTTACTTTTTACAGTCAAAGGCGTTTATTTGTCATTATTAAAATTGTCGAATTTGCTTATTTGTCGCTCAACTAAACAATTATGTTGGTGTAAGACAATTAAACATATCTTTTCTGAATCTGTAACTCTTGTTGAATTTTAAACTTTTTTAATAAAATATATTAAATATTAAAAGTTCTTTCACAAAATTCGCTTGTATCAAT
>NW_004440107.1:1793-34275 GCF_000330505.1 Entamoeba invadens IP1
CCCTTACGGGAAACCACTTTCATTAGACAAACTCAAAATTTAGTACATTTTAATTATGACTATGTTTCTACTATTGGTGCCGATTTTATGGTTTGATTTTTTAAATTCAATGTAATTTTAATGAAAAAAAAACCACTTTAATTTTTCTATTGGAATAACGTAAAGGTAAAAACATATCTAATTGACAGAAAAATGATAAAAATACAATTTTGGGATCTTCGTTTGTTTTTTAATATCAAATTATATATACAATGCATTTACATTAAATGTTTCCAAACAATTATTGCATAAAATATGGTTAAACAACGTACAAATTTAAAAGTAAACTTGTTCATTTTGATTTTAAAATGGTTAAGTTGGTAATTAAGATTGTGATTTTAAAATTTTTTTATTTACACCGACTTTATTATTTATCCAATTATAAAAAAGTATTTTTATAATAAAATTTGATATTATTTAATGTTAAAATTTTATCATTTTTTATAATATAAATATAATTCCACAAATATAAAATAACAAGTCAGCAAGTCAAGTACGAATAGAAACAATTAGTAATACATTTATCAAGTTTGGTTTTTAATATAACAAATATTAATACAAATTTGTTTATATTGTCATATTATTTAATAAAAAAATGTATTAACTTTGAGACAATCTACTGTGTTGTTTTATATGTTTTCAGTTAGAGATGAAAATACGTTTAATAACATTCCCAAGCTGATTCAGTTAAACAGAGATTACACTGGTAACATCGAAAATAATATCAACGTGATTATTGGCAACTTTGCAGAAGATGACACCAAAAGAAAAATAGAAAAAAGTCGCGCAGAGACATTTGCAAAAGAAAATGGGTGTCACTATTTTGAAATTGGCAATTTCTCTAAAAAAGATATAAACAATATAATAGTGTTTGCGATATATGAAGCGTACAGCAAAGGAATAATCAAACATGTTGGACGTCCACATTTACAATCAACACAACCAGAGGATAGACGATGTTTTATTCAGTAAAGGATAATTTTAATATTGTTACTTGAGTTGTTGGTATGGTAAAAACTTGCATTTTTTATTGTTTTAAAAAATATTGTTTAAACAATCATAATATTTTTGCAATATAAAGTGAATTTAATTAAGGAGAGCTTACTCAATTAGGTCATTTGAGTAAGCGGAATAATTTATTTTTAGAAAAATAAAAATTATTTCAATTATGGTCTTTCAACATTGTTACAAATGATTCACGTTTTTTGTTATATAACAACAAAGTAACAAAAAAAAACTTTATTAGTTTTACTCTCTTAATTTGTGGTATGTTAAAGTTTTACAATTATCATCATACGGAGAATAAACACATTTCAAAGTGTCAGTTGAATTTTTCAACAAGACATTTGACGATAATAATCAATTATTATTATCGAAATCTACTCTGTTTAAACCTGCCGACACATGGAAAATTTATTGTCACTAAATTTGTCGATAAAATTTATGCTTTCTTCGCTTTCGACAATTTTTTTTTCAATTTCACGATTATCATTAAAATTGTATTTTATTCCATGAATCATCACAACCTCATTTTTGTCGAAAATGTTCACCAAATTAGTTTTTGTTGGGGTTTTGACTGGAATTTCCTAATTATTTGACTCATTCTAGTTGAAACAATAATGTTTTCATTAACTTCCATTTTAAATCGCCATTACCATCAACCAAATCAAATAATAAGGTTCGAGACCAACAACTTCTTTTTGTTCGTTATAAGATTGGGTTGTTTGTTTTTAAACTTTGTTTCTTTTTGTGGCCTTCCCACTTTCTTTGTTTTGTTTCAGTGTTAACCAAAGTTGAGTTGCGCTTAAGTGTCGGCTTCTTCAATGTTTAATTGTCAATAATTATGTGTTTGGTTTCTTTTCTTTTGTTTTGTTTTGTTTTTTGATTGTTTCCGTTTAAAAACAATTTTAGTATAATTTTCTGTTCATCAGACCATATTGGTACATTTTTTGAGGTCATTATGTCTCTTTTTGAAATTAAAGTAATTGTATGATTATTTGTTAACATTAAAACAGTAAAATATTCGGCCCGTCAAATGACAGCTAAATTCAAAAAAACTATAATTAATTAATTAATTAATTGATAAAAATAGTTTTTTACTTGAAAAACTATCTTTGAGTAAGCTCTCCTAAATATATTTTTTTTCTAAAATCTTATTTATATTGTACAGTAAACCCCCCCCCAAAGCGGTACCTCTAAAGAGCAGGTTCTCTCAAGAGTGGGCATTTTTTAGACTAAAACTAAAAATAGAGTTCTCTATCGAGCAGTAATTGAGGTTTGATTGGCTAAAAATGCCCGCTCTTGAGAGAACAAAATTACCACGCCCTCCCGCTCTTGGGAGGTTTTACTGTATTATATTTATTTAAAAATAAATATTAAATAAATGTATATATTTGTCTAATTCATCATAGATATAATGAAATGTTTTATTTATCTTTTTGGTTAATATTCAGTTTACATTTTTTAATATATATATTAAAACACAATTCCCTTGTAACAGTCTTTTGTAATAGTTTGAATTCTTTTGCAATAACAGTTCGCTTGACTGTAAAACATACCCTTACTCATTCTATGGACACCACAATTAAATCAAAATGATATTGTCCAGTAATCGAATCGTTCTAATAGTAATGATGGTATTTCCCATTCGCAGTCTTAAATGTGGGGGTTTTCCATATAAAACTGTATATATTGGGATATAATAAAAAGTGAAATTTGGTGTGAGTCAAACAACAGTATTTGTTGGTGGTTATTTATATTCTTTCCCTTTGTTGTGAAGTGTCTGTGTACTCAAAATTGGGGTATCGATCAACACAATGACACTTATTGTCGACATAAAGTTCGGCATTTAAATCTGATTCAAAAAATTAAGTCGATTTGGTTATACAATTTATTCAAATCACAAACTTTGATGTATTTTAGTCTTACATATTAAATTTTATCGTATTGTATATTGTCTGTTTTCGAATTCAATAAGCTAAATGCATACAAAGGTATTTTGACTCACTTGTTATAATTGGGTATTTTGTCGAAGTAATGGTGCGTGGTATTGTATTGTCTATTATATAATAATGTATTATATTAAAATGAATTGTTTATAAGGAGATGATATTCAGATTTATTAAACGAGTGTAAGGTTTTATTTTTTCACTTAATGTTTAAGTTATTATGTTTTTGAATCAATTCAAAGAAATGGAATTTGTTGTTTTTTTGGTATTAAATCACTGTCTATTGCGTTGTTTATTTATATATCTTAAGAAAATATGGTTGATAAAACGATTGAAAAGTTATTTATAATAAATAAAACTCTAGTTGTCAATGTTTTTAAAATAATATTTTAATAATTTTTAGTTGATATTCTTTAAAAGAAGTTCTAGTTTTTACCTTGAAAAAAAACGTTTTAGTTGGAAATCAAATTAATTTAATAACTTATTATTGTTATCAAATTTATATATAGTATTATTTTTATATCAACAATTATATGTCTTATATTTTGGTATTCACGATTCCATATTATAATCAAAAATTTCATCGTTAACATCAAACAACGTGAAATTATTATAATAACTAATAATTTACAACGGTTGATAGATTTCATATAGTCCTCTTTGGTTTTTTCTGATCATCTATAATGACACCTTTCTGGTTGTTGTATTTTGTCTTTTTGTGTCTTCTTTTTGTTTTTTCTACTTCCAACTTTTTTCCAGTCTCACAGTATGCCTTTTCCTTTAATTTATTATCATCTTCTTCAATGTTTTCAAGTGTTTCTTTTAATAATCTGTTCCTCTCTCTATCTTCAGAACATATTTCAGGCATTTCAATATCAATGTTATAATGAGAGATACCACATGTTCCTTTCATTGCATCTACCATTCTATTCCATTCTTCAATATAATACTCCTTTGGCAATTCAACTTCTTCTAGTTCTTCTTCTAAGTATTCACTGTCTGTTGTTGGTTGGTCAACTGGAATATATTCTTTGTTATACAACTTTCCATTGACACCTTTATCTATTTTAACTTTATTTTCAGTCCTTTCTTCTTGTTTTTCTTTTATCTCCTTTTCCAGAGTTTGATCAATAACCAACAACTTTGAACCTTCCAAAACATTTCCACTATCGTCAATCTCTTTACTCATTAAACATGTTTGATCATCATATTGTTCTTTTACTTCACCACGGGGTTTCTTTAAATGGTTTTTTGTTTCATTTTTATTCTTTGATAAAACATCTTCTTCTTTTATAGCTTCTTTCTCCCATTTGGTTTCTGAAAACTTTTCATTTGTTGTCATATTTCCGTCTCTTTCATCAATTAACTTATCTTCGAGCGTCCTTCCCATTTCTTGCAGAGTAACTTGTGATAAGGAACTTTTTGCCGTCTCAATTATTGGTGTTACAATCAATTTATCTTCAACCTTCTGGTATTCTTTTTCGGATTGTAAAAGTTGAACTTCCTTTTCATTTGAATAAAATAATCCTGACGGTTGAATGACTTCTTCTTGATTTGTGTTCTTGATTAGTTTTTGGGTTTCAATGATGTGATACACGAGAACTGCTATCACAACCGCAAAAATGCAATTGAGCATTGATGAAATCAACAAACATGCACATAACACCATTTCATAATTCATGCCTTAATGATTGAAATGATCATTAAGATGATTTTTTGATTAAAAGGGGTATAATTTGTCTTTTTCCATAAATATATTCATTGTTTCTTTTATTATAAATTTATTATAGATATGTAAAACACAAACAACAAAAATGGTAAAGCAAAAATTATATCATAATTAAAAATACAACATACACCTAATGTTTTATACTTGAGTTTTTTATAAAAATTGTTTTTTCCATTACATGGTTATGTAGTAATTGTTTGGCACGATTCTAACCCAAAATGAAAAAAACGATTCCTTAAAAAATCAAAGATAAATACAACAAAAAATGTTTAATTGCTTTATTTAATCAACAATGTTGTTCATTTCCTTACAACCAAACACTTCCATTATGTTTCAACCATCAGAAGTTAATAATTAAATATTTGAAATTAAATTAGTTTGAAACATAATTTGAAATTTCAAACATTAATTTTAACAACATTATCGACCAACCGTTGTTGAAATATTATACAATCTTCTTAAATTTCATAACGAAAGCAAATACTTTGATAATCTCGTTGATTTTATATAATTAAAAATAACAATTTGTGAAGAAATAAAAATTGTAGTAATACGTTGGAAAGATAATATATCAATTAGTACAAAAACCATTTGTTGATTACATTTAAAAATTTTAAAATACAAATAAATAAAAAATCAGTTAATTGTATATGTGCATTAAACGTAATTCTATCACCATAACTACAACGAATATCGTAGAGATGTATATATTTAAAGAACGCAATTCTTTAATATTAATTAATACAGTAAAACCTTTACTGTATTGATTAACATTAGTGGTTCCCCTATTAAGAGATGTTTTAACCAATAAAAATAAAAACATTTATTGAGGTAAAAAAACATTTTCATAACCACAATTGAAAGGTTATAATTAACCGTTTAATATACTAATGAGAGGTTTTATAGTAGTTATTTTGGTCTGGTATTGGAAGATTGTCGTCAACTAAAAAATCTGTTAACTGGTCGTACAAGTCTTTTAAATATAATAAACACGACTTGATCAACGTATTATCTGAGTTTACTCTTTCAATAAAATTAATGTATTTGCGGAGTCGATGATCTTCATAGTTAGTACTACTTTTTTCAAATAAAATTAGAAAACTGTATAAATTCTTGTACAGAGAATTTGAAAGCTTGTTATAGCCATAATTACTCGGCTCGATATCAAATTTTAAAAAATTTTAAATTCTTATAATCGTAAAAGTGACTGATCAACTTTCACAACAAAGACTTATTTGAATTGTTTTACAACGGACTTAATTTTTAAAAAATTAACACAATTGAAATTGATATTTGTTACTTTTGAAAAAAGTGCACTGGAAGTGAGAGATGACTTTGATTTGTTGTTGATGTAAAATTAAACATCATATAGTTTGTTTATATTTTTCAAGTTTAACAATTGTAAGGAAACAAATCTTGAAAAATCAATACATTGAAGTTTTTATTAAAATGGTGTTTTTTTGTTTTTTGCTTTTTTAAAAATTATCTTAATTTATTATAAGTGTATTGAAATCGCGATCATTCGATAAGTTAATATATATTTTTAAACAAAATTCATTTGAATTAAAGTAACAAAATGTGTTGAATAGTACAATTATTATTTGAATAAGACTAAATGTCGACGTTGGTGACCAAATCAACGTTTTACAACTTACTCTATATTATATATATGAAATTGTTTGTTTTGTTATTAAACCCCAATCAAAAAGTTAACAATTGATTGTTCCAAACACAATGCAATTTTTCAACGACACAATCAATCGTAATACGTTCTTTTGTATTCTGTTCCCAACTATTTTCGATGATTTCAAATAAATTGTTCGGGATGTTTTTCGAATTTTCAACTCGTTTACCCGAACACACAAATTCTGCTATTTGCCATGGATAATTGAAAACGTTTTTAGAGTATATTTCACACCACCCAAACATTTCGAACATAGTCACTCCGAATGAAAACACATCAGCTTCTTTTTTGTTCTTTTCTTGTTTTAAAATTTCAGGAGCCATATATGTGGGTGTACCAATACCATTCGTGAATGTCATGTTCGTCATCAATGTGTTAATATTTCTGGCACTTCCAAAATCAGTCAATTTTGCATTAACTTTGTCATTCACAATAAGTGAAAACACAAGAATGTTGTCTGGTTTAATGTCTCTGTGTAAAATTCCATTTAAATGTAAATACAAAATTCCCTTAGCAGAATCTATTGCTAATTTTACTCGAAGTTTCATTGTTATTTCTTCACTCTTTTTATTGTCAATCAAATTTTGGCAACTCCCAAATTGTGCAAATTCGGTGACCATACACACCTTGTTTGGTACGAACACGGCACCATAGAAGTGCACGATATATTCACACCCAAACTTGTCCAACATATGTACTTCCTTTTAAAATTCGTCAATTGACGTTTCTGTGTTGTTGAAATCTTTTATCTTCTTGATCGCAACAATGTTGTTTCTAAAACCCCCTTTAAAAACAACACCAAACGATCCTTCTCCAAGTTTGACATCTTCTTTAATTTCATGATAATCGAGTTTTGATGTCATTTCTGTTTTTGCACACATTTCAATATTGTTGTAAGTAATAATATTATTTAATAAATTCTTTGAAATTATCACGATCGTGCTGGTGATATTTGAAGAGTAATTTGGTGTTAGATATATCGAAAATTCACATGCAAATCCTTTCTTAATAACAACAATGTTTGGCTCGGTTCTTAGGTGGTAACTTTCTTCGTTATTTTTAGATGATAGTTGGATTTTAAGTGTTTTGGATGTCATATTACCAACACATAAAAGTTCTTTACTTTCTTTGCAAACTTGAATTTCTTCATAATCATCATCAAATAATATTTTTGTTTTGTTAACACAAACACCGCCTTGCAAAGAAGTGAATATTACATTTGATTTTTTCATGTTAAATAAAGTGGTTTTCTTTTCTATTTCTATAATTTCACGTTGTTTAATAATATTTCTTATTATGATATATACAGTTGTTGTAAATACAATAATCATTGATAGACACACAATGGCAACTATGACTATTACCCACCACACAACATGAGAATTACAACGAATACCATATTCATTTGGCCTGTACCAAAATGAACATTTGGTGCATTTTGAGTGACCAACTTCTTTGCAATTTGTTATTAATGAAATATCAACACATTTTGAGTCAATTAAAACTTTATTTGTATTACATGAAGTACACATATGTTTGGTTTGTAAACATGTCAAACAAGTTGCATCACACTTTTCACACTCATTTGTGTTGACTGTGAAATACCCATCAGAACACTTTGAACATCCATTTTGTGTTGTTTTTACTTGACACCCAACAATGTCACTTTGTGGTTTGCATTCATTATTTGATGTTCGATAATTTGTCGAGTTACAAGTCAAACAATTTTCTCTGTTGTTGCAAGTCCCACATTTAATATCACATTTCTTACAAGACAGTCCGCTTCTATAATATCCATCAATACATTTAACACACCCACCTGATGGTATAAACTGTTTGCAAATACCATTTAAGTCTATGTTTGTTATACATTTGTGGTCACTTAAAAAAGCATCATTGTTGCACGAGAGACAAAATGTTGAATTGAAAAGGCAGGTATTACAATTACTATCACAACTCATACACTTCCCATTTGAAAAATAGTATTTGTCAGTACACTTGACACATCCATTCTGTGTTGTTGTTTTACAATTAGTTTGTTTGTTATTTTCACTGTTCTGTATACAATTTCTATTGTCATCTATTGTGTAATTGTTAACACATTCAACACACTTCCGATTGAGTGTAAATTTGCACATTTCTTGTGTTCTAAAACACCTCCCATTTTGTTCTATATATTCATTTGTTTTGCAAATTGTCGATTCACAATTTCCATTTTCTGTGATTTCAAAATCATTGGAACATTGAATTGGCTTCTCAACATCACATTTTATCCAATTTTCATTCATTGTTAAACAATTTTTGCACTCAGCGTTGTCAATGAAATATCCATCTCCACAATAAATAATATTATTATAAACATAATTCGACTCTTTTTCTGTATGGTGGCAAATTCCATCATTTCCAATAAAATAATTGTCATCACATATTATACATTTACTATTTTTACACATAACACAATTAACATCATGACATATATTACAATTATTTGCAAGTTCTCCTGTTTTACATTTTAAACATTTAATCCCATTTGTAAAATAACAATTGTTGTTTACAATACAATATTCGTTTATAATGACATGAGTATTATCACATTTGATACACACACTTTCATTACCAAATACACAGTCTATATTTAATCTTTGGCACTCAAATTTACTTTTTTAAAAATATCCAATTTCACATTCAAAACAAGAATTGTCATTGTTAAAAAAAATTACAATGAGAAGTTAATTCAACACACACTCCCTTTACAAGTCTTGTTTTCGAATTGCATTTTAAACAAGTTGTTTCTATTAATGTATTTTTTAACAATTTACAATTTGGACTTATAAAATTGTCAACTCTTTCATTTCCAAAATTTAACACAATGACGTTATTCGCACCAAAAGATGTCGTAAAGGAAAGTTGATTAACTGCATTGACTTTTTCTCCAAATAAAACAAAGCAATTTTCGGATGCTACAACCTTTCCAATAATTCCTTCTACGTCAAATTGTATTTTAGAAAAAATTCTGAATATTTCTATATCAATATTTAAGTTTGGATAAATACTTAATGTTTGTATCAAAGAATTGTAATAAATGGTATATTTATAATACATATAACTATTTTTTATAGTAACTATACCAAACGAAAATTTGATAATATAACCATTATACAATGATGTTATATTTACATTCACATTGTCTTTTATTTGTATTTCTTTAATTACTTGCGCATAAGTAATATCGACATTTTTGTCGACAACAAGAATTGTATTGGGCATATTAAAATTGTTTAAATTAACACTTGATAGTGTATGATTAATGTGTAAATAGCAATTTGTATCTTTGTCATCACACGGACAATGTGGATAATTAAATGAATAATCACCAGCTCCAATATAACTTATTTGATAATTGTTTTGGTTTAAAGTACATGTCACTGTTCGTTCTGGAGTTATAATGTTACTTGGGCAAAACCTCATTAATCTTCCATTTGATAAAAGAAAGACAATTCCTTCATTAAAATTAATTGGAAAATTATTGGTGTTCAGATGATTTTCGTTCGAATTAAAATTTATACACGTTGAATTGTTCATTGAAAACACATCAAAACAATTTGTGTTTCCTTTGGGATTCAAAATGGAAAATCCACTGTATTTGGCAGTTTTGGAATACAAATGTAAATAAGACGAATTCCACAAAACAATTCGTGGTTTATCAAGTTGTGGAATTTCAATTAAAACATCACCATTTATTGAAAATGACCCATTCACTTGTATTGTAGCATTATTATCAAGAGTCAAATTTTGGTTTGAATGAAACTGTCCTTTAAAAGTAACACTTGTGTCTTTCGAAATATAAAATAGTTGTGATGCTCTTATCCAATTAAGTGAAATTATGATAATTACAAACGAAGATGTCAATGAAAGTGTATTGCATTCAAATGCTGTTGAAAATTGAAAGTCATCACTTAAACATATAGAATAATTTAACAACATGTCAGAGGTGGCACAATCGATATTCTTACTCGATTCAAATCCATCACTTTGTGTGTTTTTGACAGGATAACAATCACATTCAAAAGAACTCACTTTATAAACAAATAATATAATTAAGACTTTTGATATCATTTGAAATAAAATAATATCAAAGTTTATAAAAAGTTTTGTATTGATAAAATAATTTTGTTTTAATTTTTTTAAACATGAATATAAATAATAATGTTTAATTTTGTTTTGATGTTATAAATATAAGCGTTTTAAACGGCAATTATTAAACTTATTGTTTCATTTTTGTATATTTCATTAATAAAAATAATCGTTTTCGAAGAAAAAAGCTTAAACGAATTTTTCGTTTTTTATAATATTACAGTATGACAAGTTTGACTTAAACGACAAGTTTGGGTTAAATGGTAAATATTATAATTTAATTATAATAAAAATTTGAACTATAACCCGAACTAATTAATTGCTTTTTTATTATCAAGTTTATATAAAAAATTGAATAATTAAAAGCAAACCAAAAACCCAAACACACAACATAAAGAATAAGAAAGCAACGAAAAAAGTAAAGATAATTATAAACTATCACACAATCATGATCATCACCAACATTTTAATGTGATCACAAACAATAAAGTTTTATCAAAATTTGTCAAATAAAGTAACCATAACATTTCAAATTCAATTCAAATATAAATACAGTCTAATTTCCCTAGAGTGTGTAATTATTGTTTTTTTTGTTCTCCATTGAACGAGCATTTCTCAAGAACAAACCAAAAACAAGATAGACATGCTCTTTAAAGAGTTGGTCCACTTTTTATTGGCCAAAATCAAGCGTCTTAATGAATCCCACTCTTGGGAGGTTTGGCAGTTTTTCCTTGCGTTGAATTCGTTTTTATGGATATTATTATTTAATTAAGTTAAAAGCAGTATTCTTCCATC
This sequence comes from Entamoeba invadens IP1, assembly GCF_000330505.1. Classification (NCBI taxonomy): domain Eukaryota; phylum Evosea; order Mastigamoebida; family Endamoebidae; genus Entamoeba; species Entamoeba invadens. The sequence continues at coordinate 13,123 of NW_004440107.1, forward strand.
GCGATAGGAGATACTGCTGATTTATCATATTAAAATAAATATAAAGGAATACAAACGTTTCCGAATGAGGCGGCACATGTTTCGGTGCGTTTAAACTCAACGAGACAAACACGTTGAAATATACAAAACAATACTTAACATGTGTCGTGGTTTTATTTTTCAAGACCAGAGTGTAACATAAAACAATAGAATTAATAATAATTTAAATATTATTCTATTTAACCATTATATTTTTTTAGTTTAACCCACTGTTTACTATAATAATTGGTTTTTAAACCATTAACGTGAACCATTTAAGGCAAACTTGTCTAACTGTATTATTAAAACAAATATATTAGTAAATTGACTTTTATTATTGTATAGTTTATTAGTTTAATATAACAATAAAAAATAATTGGTTTTTTTGAACAAAGGTTAATTTGCTGGACGAAAATTTAATGGACCAACTGTACAATTGAAAAAAGTTGATTTTATTGATTTTTTTAAAAAAATATTTTTTTTGTTTTTTTTGTTTTTTTTGTTTTTTTTGTTTTTTTTGTTTTTTTTGTTTTTTTTGTTTTTTTTGTTTTTTTTGTTTTTTTTGTTTTTTTGTTTTTTTGTTTTTTTTGTTTTTTTGTTTTTTTAATTTTTCTCGTTTTTAAAATAACTCGTCTTTCTCGATTTATAACTTTTTCGTCTTTTTTTTTCGTTTTTGTGTTATTTTACATTTTTCTTGTTATTTTCTTGTGATTTTATTTTGAATGACATGTGTGTGTCTGTTTGTTTACTTATTTTTGAAATTTATTTAGTTAATTAAATTAAAATAAATACTTATCTTTTTTATGGAATTAAACCATAATAAAACGATAGTTAGTGAAAAATATTAACTATTTTTTTCAAATAGTATCACAATTTACTATTATATTTAAGAAAATTAACCATTAATATCGTACACGCTTAATAGTATAAAACTAATAAGAATAGTAATTGTAAATAAATAAATATACCGATTTTGCTCTTATATATTAGGGGAAATATAAGGGGATATAAGGGGATTATAAGATTTATAAAAATCATTTATCATTATTTATGTGTTATTTTTGTTAAACTTTTTAATGGCAACATATAAATAAACAATATTTAGTTAAAAAAAATAAAAATTATCAAAAACAAATATTGAGTTTGCTTTTAGTCATATTGATAGTTAAATAATTATTTAGCAATTATAACAATATTTATGTATTTTTTTATTTTTTACTTTAATAGTTAAAAAATTACATTTATAATTCTGTGGTTTTAAGTTTAATTACATATTTTGAATAATTATTAATAGAAATTAAAATCATTTATGTTGGTTTGAATGATTTTATTTTTGGTTTTTGATTAGAAAAAAATGATTATGAATGAGGTAATGATCATTTTAAATGAGATTTATAGAAAATTAAATATAAAAACAAATAAACTCCATTAACATACAATGGAAAACGGGTTAACAGCACTCTCAGCACTCTGCACTAACGCAGCAAAAACGGTGTCAGACCTCCACAAAAATATTAAGGAAAACAACTTTGTTGACGACAAGTCACTTGATATTGCTCAACGCATCGAAAATGCAGAGGGACACTTCGACAGACTTGATGAGGTATTTGATAGAAAGAAGAACATCACAACTTCACTTAACACGATCGTCACCGATTTGGACAACACATCCAACAAAATCAAAAGTGAAATGGCTTCATATTCAACAGAGAATGACAACGACAAGTTGTATGAAATATTCAATGTCAAAATTGCACTTTATGAAGAGAAATGTAAAATGGACATAAAACCATTTGAAGATGAAATCAGCAGAATCAAACAAGCAAAAAACAATAAAATTGATCAAATTATAAAATCAGAGAAATTCATCGACTCAAAGAGACGACACGAAAAAGAAGAAGAAAAAGCCAGTCTTGAGAAGTTGACAGGAATGAAGATTGGGAATGTTGTGTTTGACTCAGACAAGGACAACTGGTCAAGAGACACCTCAGTGTTTGATAAAAAAGTCATGAACAAAAGCAACTTGTGCTTTTTGATCGAAGACACAAATCACAACAAGTTTGGTGGCGTGTTCACTGGTAATATAAATAAAGTTAGAACATGGTTTAACAATGGCAGTTCTTACCTATTTTCACTTGTAAGAAGTGGAACTTTAAAACCAAAAAAGTTTGGTAAGAGTGGAAGTAACCCCAATTATGAATTTTGTCTTTATTCTCAAAACAGTTCAGCACTTTTTGCATTCGGTGGTGGTCATGATATAGCTGTGTACAAGAAAGGCATTGATGGTAGTTTTTGCGACCCATCCACTTTCACCGCCAAACAAAACGAGTTGACTGATAATGACAATTTCACACCAAAGAGTGTTGTTGTCTTCCAACTTCACTGATTTTTTGTTGTCACTTTTGTTTTTATTCAAACATTGCAACACATTGACTCCAAAGTGTCATTTTTGTAATTTTCCACGTCACCATAACTTGAATTAATGTACACCAAGTTTTAACAAAATCTGCCCTTTTTGAAGGGCCGGATAGACTGAAAGAAAACGGGTTTTACCCTTCAAACCTAACACTGGAACGAACACTCGATTAGGACATCTTTGACGTTTCTAGTTTTTCAGGCATCTCCTCTTTGTGTCTTGTATCTTCCGGAAATGGATTCACGACGCCGCAACTCGCCGGGTTCAACAAGTTTCGCCAGTTGCGGCATATCTACTCTTTGTGTCCCGTTGTATCTTTCTGAAGTATGTCAATTGAAAAGTAGTTTGGTATTTTATTTATTATGGGTTTTCTCAAACTACAAACTATTGTAAAATATTTTAGAATCATATTAAAGTTAATATTGTCATCTAAAAACAAATAGCACAAATGTTGATATAATTAATTATAATTTAATAGTTTGGTAACACAATTTAATTTTTCAAACAAAAACTTAGAAAAGATCAATAGACATAATTAAATAATTACAATTGACAGTATATAGCAAATTGACTATTTTAAATAAATAAAAACATCAGTGATGTTGTTAAGATGAATCGCTACTTTTAAATGTATTTTTGGGTTCTACAGATATAGTAAAAATGACTTTATCAATTTGTATCGATTTTGTATCGAAACCCTGGTTTTTTATTAAAAATAGAACATCACCATGTTTTTTATAATCAGAAATATGCAACACTCAATGAAAATTTGATTTAAAAAGCTTTTTTGTGGAATTATTAGAGTCCACCCATAGACTCTAAGTAAGACTCTAAGTTAGAGTGCATCTTTCAAAGACTCGAGGCATCTAGTTGAAATTAAACTATAAAACAATAATAAAAATATCATATTTTAATAACTAGACTCTTGTATTTCAACTGGATTTTAATTTAAAAAAACTAAAACAAAAATATAATAATTATTTATCCTTGTCTTTTTGTGTTTTACTTGAATCGAATTGTTCTTAGATTTAAAAGTAATTGCACTCACCCGATAAACTTCAAGTTGTTTGTTGTTCAGATCTTCACCGGCCTTTCTGACCTGATCTTCCAACTCGGCAGTTCTCAATTCGCCATCTCTGACTGATTGTTGTGTATTCTTCAAATCGGCTTGTGTCTTACCAATATGAGTGTTAAATGTAGACTCCTTCTGTTCAAATTCTGCAAATTTTTTCCAGCTTCTTCAACCTTTCTGGCATACTGTTTAACTTGTTTCTTAGCTTTAACAGCCGCGTTTTGTGCTTCTTCCTTTTCTGTTTCGATTCCTTAGAATTCTGTTTCGTATTTTGCTTTCAATTTAGCAATGGAAGCTCCTATAGCACCAGCGTCCGCCAATTTAGCTTCTGAATCGGTGACTTTAGTTCTAAGTCTTTGAGTTTCTTTGTCAGCCTCTTGTTTCATTGCTCTCTTCTTCTCAAGTTCCTTCTGTAAATCAGCCTTTTGAGCAGTCAACGAGTTGATGGACTTCTCAGCTTGTTCCTTATATTCACCAAATTCGTTTTCGTTCTCCATCACTTCTCTGAGTTTGTCTGCATATTTCTTCTTCTGTGCTTTAGCCTGTTGGGCAGTTATTCTTTAAAGATCAAGTTGTTCATTTAATTCAGTCAATTCCTTCTCATAAGTGTTCTTCGACTGTTTATAAGTCTTCGCAGCTTGTTCAAGGGCTTCCAATTCAGTCTTCATCTCAGACATATCATCTTCAAGTTTGTCGAATTAGTCTTGTTTATAATCGAGTTCAGTATTTGTTCTCATCAATTCTTCAGAAGCAGCCTTATAATCTCTCACAGTCTTGACCTTCTCTTGTTCAGCCATCTGGATGTTCTTCTCAATGGTTTCGGCTCTGACTGTAATTTCAGCTATATCTTTCTTGTACTTTCCTTTAATCAATTGTGTCTTGGCGTGGTCTTTCTTTTCTTGATCAAGTTCAGTTCTAACGTTCTTCGTCTTGGTATTTCTGTTTCATCGCTTCATTGCCATCTTTATCATCATTTGCAGTGTCAAGTTGTCTCTGTGCCTTGTCGACTTCGGCATAAGTCTTTGATCATTTTGTCCATTTCCTCCAAATTCTTCTCATTCTTCTTCTTTTCATCAGTGAGTTGTTCAACTTGGACTGTCAAGTCATTCGCATTTTAGTCAATTTTTCTTCAGTGTTATTGCTTCATCTAAGTTGAACTGGACTTCCTGTAATTTGCTATCAGCAGCCTTTCGAGCACATCTGCACTGTCAGCCTTCTGTCTTTCTTCATCTAGTTGGGCTTATATTTAAGTTATTCTTGCATTCAACTCGTTCTTCTCTTCTTCTTGAGAAACAGAAGCCGGTGCACTGATTTGGACTTTAAATGATGAGACTTGTGCATTGAGTGCTTTGACTTGGTCTTTTGTCTTTTTTTCTTCTATCAAATTGGTCAGCAGCAGTCTTCTCGGCCTCCGCTTTGTCGTCCAATGCCATCTTCTTTTGTGCTTCAAATGCCTTAATCTGTGATTCATAATTCTCAATCTTCGTTGCGTTCGATACACCACTTTTTCATATTTTCTTAGCAGCATCAAGTTGGGTGTTCTGATCTTTCAACACAGCAACTTCGTTCTCCAAATCAACTATTTGGTTGTGTCTCTTGATGACTTCAGTTTGGTCGATATTTGAAGTCCCAACTTTATCTTCAAAGTCTTGTACTTGTTGTTCCAAATCGGCTATATTTCTTCTTGTCCTTAGCCGTTCTGTCTCTAAATTCAGTCAACTCAGTGTTGTTTGCTTCTAAGTCTCTTTGTAACTTTTTGATTGAACCATTCAGATTGTTGGTCTCATCTTCGTGTGCTGAAACCAAGTTATTGAGTTGGTCATATTGGTTTTTAAGCTTCTTCTTTTCAGAAGAAAGTTGGTCTTTGTCATTCGCTAAGTTCTTCACCTTCTCTTTAATTTCGTCGTTTTTGCTTTCAACCTTTTTGCTTCTTTTTCTTTGGCAAATTTGTCCTTGTTGACTGTTTCAAGCTCTTCGTTGGCTTCAACAACTTCTTGTTCTATTTTTGTAATAACACCAGTAAGTTCGTCGACTTTAACACTCAATTCCTCAATCTTTTTATTACTCTTATTAACAGTTCCATTGAGTTTCTTCTTATCAACAGTATCAGTGTCGGCATTCTTCTTGAGATAGTCAAAGTTCTGTTGGAGTTGGTCAAGTTCGGCTTTAGTTCTTCCCAAGTCGTTCTTAGTAATTCTTAACTTCTCATTTGCGGCTTCAACTTCTTCGTTAAGAGCAGCTTTTTCTCATTCAGCGTCTTCTAATTTGGCATCGACAATAGATTTGGCTTTAGTCAAATTGTCATTGTCAGCCTTCAATTGAGCCGGCCGCTTCTCTTGGGCATCTTTTTTCTATTCGTGTTCTCGGCATCAGCTTCAAGCTTGTCTTTCTTATTAGTAGTTTAGGCAAGTTGTTCATTCAAGTTATTTAATTCAACGTCTTTTTGGTTCATATTCGATTTAGCACCAGCCAAGTACTTTTCAGTCTTCTCCATATCATCTTTCAACGCTTGGATTTGGGCTTCGTAGTCGGCCTTTTGTGCTTTCAACATATCAGAGTCGTTCAGACCATCTTCAATTCTCTTCGTCAACTCAGCAATTTTTCTATTTTTATCTTCTAACTCATCTTTCTCTGAGTTCAATAATGAAATCTTCTTATCACTTGCATTCTTGGCTGAAGTCAAAGCAGCAGTTTTGGTCTTCTCAGCTTGCAACTGTTGGTTATACCCATCTCTCTCGTCTGAGACCTTCTTGTTCGAGCAACTTGTTTGTCGAGTTTCTTCTCGGTATCGTCAAGAGCCAATTGAGTCTTTTTCAAATCATTTTTGGTACTGGCAAGATCGTCTTTAATATCATTCAAACAGAGTCAATGTCTTCATTCTGTGCGTTGACATCAGAAATGGTGTTTTGCAACTTCTTGACTTGTTTCTCCAAATCGGCAATATCGTCTTCCTTCTCGTGCAATTGTGTCTCAAGATCCTTTGGATTGTCTTCTTCGGCTTCAAGCTTCTTTTTCAAATCGGAAATTTCGCCTTCCTTATCTTCAATGTCTTTGTTCAACTCAGTGATAACACTATCCTTCTAAAAAATAGTGGCTTTGTGTTCGGTAATTCCGTCTTGGAGTCTTTGATTATCAGCTTCAAGTTACTTGTACTCAGTGGTTAACTTGCTCAAGTCTTCCTTTCCTCTCTTGATATCAACTCTGAGTTCCTCAATGTGTTTTTGGTCTTCTTGTGACTTCATATCAGCCTTGTCAAGTGAAACCTTCTTTGGCTCAATATCTTCTTTAAGCTTTTAAACTAAAGTTTCCAAGTCGACGTTCTTGATTTTCATTTCAGAAAGTGCCTTCTCAGCGACTTCTCTCTTTGCAATTTCTTCAGCAAGCTTCTTCTTTAAAAGCTTCAATTTCTTTGTCTTTAGCTGCGAATTAACACTCGTCAACTCTTTTTCTCTTAAGTGTTGGTCATACCTTTTGGAACAATCTGAACCAATTTCTGAATTGGTACTTAGTGTGGATGGTGTCTTGAATGACAATAATAGCAATCTGTTCAACAAGTTTCTGTTCAATAAGTTTTCATTGTGAAATTGCTTTTGCACATATATGAAGACCACCAACAAGTTCAGTGTCTCTGTTTTCTCTAATCTCTTCAATTCCATCAAGAACACCAACCTTGGAGAAAATCTTGGTCTTGCCAAATCTCAATTTTTCAGTGTTAACTCTTGGCTTGTTTCTTGTACTTCTCACAAATTAGTTTCATGAAATCTTTGACTACTGGCATGGCGTCTGAAGTCTTCTTGTTGATGTTTGTTCCAAGAAAAAAGTATCTCTTCAAGAATTCGTTGCAGTTTATTCTGTTTGGATACCCAAGACGAGTAATTCTAATACCTTCCAAGACACCATTGCATCTCAATTGCTTCAAGACAGTCGAGTCAATGAAGTAGCGTCTTGTCTTCTGTGTATTTAAAAAACGCAGATAATATAGTGTGGTGTAGTCATTCTCAATTTCTTCATAAGATCATCAAGTTATTCTCTGTAATTAGATCCCACAGTCAAAAACTTGGCACCTTTCTGGCCCTTGTTGGCACCACCAGCCGAAGCTCCGAAGTCATCACCACCGGCAACATGCAAACTGAACAATTCTGAAATGAACTTCCCTTGAACAGCCAAGAAAGTCTTTTTTATATGTGGTTTCAATGTATTTTTGTTCTTTCAAATTTTGTCAATATCATCATACCTTAGTTTTATTTGAATTTTTTAGTTTTACTTATTTACTAATTTTTTTATTTATATAAATAATATAAATAATACTTTATTGATATTATTATATTATTAATATAATAAATGGTAATGTTTATTAGAAAAGCTATATATACCCAGTGAATAAATTTCATAAAAAAAATACAAAAAAGTGTATAGTAGTATATAAATAATGTGGATTTAGGGGGCACCCATTTTATACTATATTTTATCATAATTTAATTAAATCGCGAGGGGGACGGTTTTGGAAAACCTGAAGGGGCGAAGCCCCAACTCAGTAATCTGAATTTAATTATAAATCAATATTTATGGTAAATTTATAATAATTAAATTTTATGGTAAATTTATAGTATAGTCGGGTAATAAATAGCATTAAAAAGGGACAAAGGTAGTTAATTTTGATAAATATAATTTTGAAACTATAATTTTTAAAAAATCTATTTAAAGGTCAAATTAAACATAAAATTAAATTAATAATATAAATTATCGTTTTTTATTTTAAATGATTATAAATTGAATAATTATAAATTTCTATTTCAAAAATAAACAAAAACACCTCAATTTGTTCACTTAAAAAATGTGGAAGTCTAAAACGCAGCACTTTTTATGGTTTGTCTGAAACTTGTTTTGTTAAAGAATTTTTCCTTTGTTTCATTTCTTTTCTGCTCTTCTTCAACTCCAATTGTTTTAATGTTAAAATGGTCTTTCTCTTATCCTTTCTCAATGGGAATGGTTCAACAACGAAAGATTGAAAGATTGAAATAACAAATGATGATTTTTCAGTGATTCCCTGACACTTTCAAAAATTGACACTGTTGTTAATTCATAAAACTCTGGCATTTTAACCATATACATCGTAAATATATATTGAAATACAGTTTCAAAATTGGTTTCTTGTATTTAAATTGCTTTTTTATGTTGATTGCCTGTGGTTGTTTCATCAAGGGTTCCTTTCTCTTCTTCTTCCATTTTTTTCAAAGATTGAAAAATATCAAAAATAGAAAGTTATGGTTTTCTTTTATTATTTTCAAAGTAGTTAATTAAAAAACCCTTCTAATACTTTTATGGTTAAAGAAATTATATTTTATAGTTTTTTACTCAAATTAACTACTTCTGTCCCAAATTAACCCCCTTTATCACCCGACTATAATATGAATTTTTATCTTCCTTAAAATGATTGAAGGGATAATTAAACTTGATTATGATAAAAATGTTGATGGTTATGTTAAATATGATTTAGATGACAAATCATTATTTGTTGATCTTAGATGTGGATATAGAATTAAAATTAGAAGAATAAAAAGATTCAAAGAATATTTGAATGATTATCTTAACACTCTACAAAGTAATGAAAATGTAATATGTAATTACCAAACTAATGAAAGTTGGAGTAAAACATATCCTTTAACAGATAAATATGCTTTAAACAAATTGATTAGCGTTCTAAAAACAAGAATATTTGATCATTATGAAATAATTAAAGCTTCAAACTCAGATTATGATATCGATATACCAGAACTTATAATTGTTTTAAAAATAAAAGTATTTATTTATATATATATTAATTCTCAAATAATTTACTAATATCTAAAGTGTTAACAGTAATATAATGTTCTAATCTCGGAAGCATCTTATTAATAATTCCATCTCTCATATTATTATGATTGTTTTCTAATTCTTCTATTTTATTAAGTAAAAATCTAATTGTTCTTGCTTTTCATCATCTATATTTTTGACTTTTTTTTATTTAAATCATTTTTCGTAATTTTAACTTGTTTCTTAATTAATGTTTGTTTACCTTTAATTTTACAAAATACATATTTATTTATATAAATTGTAGCATTTGAATCTTTTGTATTGATTAAGTTAACTTTTGGATTATTATTAATATATCTAATGATTTCTTTGTTACATTGTTATACATATCTATTTCATTTAAATTGTATTTGTTTATTATCTTCTGTAATGCAATAATATGTTTAAAAGTAATATCAGACAAATTTTCAGTCTTTAACACGGGATTTTGTTCCGCCTTCGGCATGGATACATCGCAGATGCGGACTCCACATCCTTTGGATGTGTCGATGTTTCGCTCAGCTTTCGGCATGATGCTTTGCTCAATATCATATTCATCTTCACTTTCATCAATTTCATTTGGAGAATAAGACATACCAAATACTGTTTTTGGTGTTACATCGTACTTTCTTTGGAGTGATTCTTCTCTTACTTTAATAATTTCAGAAGTATCTATTTGTTTTAATGGGTCCGTCTTTGTTCTTTGATTTGTTTTCTTCGAAAAACTAATTAAATTTACATTTTTTATAACAACCATTAATTTATAACGAAATTACTTCTTAAATAGTTTTTGTCTTTGAATTAATTTATTTTTGGAAATAATAAAATTTTTTGATTGTATATTTATAATAAAAATATACTTTGTTATATAGTTTCGATAATGAATAAAAAATGCCGCGGACACGAAAATAAGAGAATAGACATCCTTATATACAGAAAGGACATCCTTTATCACAAAGGACGTCCTTCGGCCTATATTCCCGTCCTTCGTCCCCATGTCCGTCCTTTCTCTGAAAACAACACTTTTGAGTTTTATTATCATAGTCTTGTTTTTTTTGTTTAAATTTATGTAAAATAATTGGGGTTTCACCTAAATTAATCACAATATTCGTTTTTGGATAAAAATGCATTATTTTTGTTTATGGAACTATTTTTCGGTACTATAATATTATAAATTACTTATTATAAAATAATGAATAAATAAAAACAAATAATATAAACTCTAGTTTTTATTCGTTTTTATTTATTTAAACACACTTGTTTCACCACCACCTTAACAAAGTATTTGCCGCGAGTATTTTTAAGGGAAGTCCGCATTTAAGTCACTGTTCGTGCGTCCCCATGTCACCCACTTTCCTTGTCCGTACTGTTTGGACGCTGATGTGGTTCCCTTGCAAACGGGGTTTAGAAGGATCCGCGCCAAGGAGGACATTGAAAGTATGTGAAACGGGTGCACAAACAGACCGCCTGTGCCTTCTTTTTGGTTATCATCTCACTCGGTTTCCACTGATTCGAGGTGAATTATCGACACATTTTTAATTCGGGAACCAGACCAAATATTATCCCAAGCTCCCATTTATTAAAATTTTAATTAAAATATTATATTAAATAGTAAAAAATAACTTTATTTTTAGAGACGATGAAAAAGCCTTTACCATCATCATTTGTTTTTGATCGAATAAAATAATTATTAAAATATTATAACTATGAAACTACCGAAAGTTAATTTCAACAATTATTTATATATTAAAAATCATTTAGAATAATTTTCTTGAAAAAAGTGGAATTAAACCCGATAGTTCCAAAATATTTTAAGTGAATTAAACCCAGATTATACTGTATTATTATAATTATTATCATACTCGATCTAATATATCAATAGTATATATATTATAATAAATTTAATATATATAAAAATATAATTATTATAAAATAATAAAAAATTAAAATTTAAAAATTTGTAAATTCAATAATCATTAACACAATACTGAGAATCAAAAGCCAAACAAAAACAAGTTAATATTCAAATATTAACTTGTTGTGTTTTTTAACATTTTTATCTATTAAAAACAATTATTATTTTGTGTAAATATTTTTAATTATGTTGTAACATTAAAAAGTCTTAAATTTACATACTAATAATTAAACCTTCATCTACGTTTTTAATATTTTTTTGTTTTAAACGCTTTTTCAATAATAATATTTGTTGTTTGTACCAAACGAGAAAGAGTAATAGTGGGTTTATTAAATCATATTCTTGTGATTGATGTGTAAATATCATTATTTTAAACAACCAGTCAAATAAAATGATGTTGATTGAAACAAATTATAATGATAATCATACTTAATGACATAATGTTTGTAATAGTTTTATTTTTTGTGTTAATTATCATGTCTGTTTTACTTGCTGCAAACTTTACAATAAAAATATGACATTATTGTTATTAAACACAAAATCGACAATTTATATATATATATGTTATAACAATAAAATCACAACATTATTATTTGTTTTCATTGTTTTTATTAAAATTTGTGTTGTTTGATAAAAAGTATTGCAAAGAAACAATTGTAATAATAACTACATTTATTTTTAAGTTGCTTTGGGTGTCGAAATATGTGGATATATATTAATTATATCATCAAATATTAAAAAAATACCTGCTTAATTGTGAACAAGATTAAGATTGTCTACTTTAGTTTAAACTTTTATTATTTTGATAATATTAAATTGATATTAATTACTAATCATTATTATTTTATACACAAATAAATGACCAATGAAAAATAATGTTACAAATGAATTAATTACTTAATCATTAAATGATCACTTTTTAATGTGGTTTTATTGTGTTTATTGTTATGTTTTTTATGTTATATCAATCAATCTCTCGAGATTTAAAAACGCTACGTAAGTTGATGTTATTCAATTGTATTGAAAAAATACAAATATTATTTGCATTTAGAATAAAAGACAATCGGATTGTTATAATATATTAGAAAAGTGATTATGTTGTTTTTATATTTAAATGCACTGTAGTTTATTTGTTTGATTTATTACAATAAATATTTATTGAATAATTATTATTCTTTATGTCAATTAAAATAGTTTTAAATAGAACAATATTATTCAAATATAAATTTATATTTATTTTTAATTTAAATGTTATTATAATGAATAAAAAATATTATTATTTTTTGGAAATTATTTTTTGATTTAATAAATAATTAAGTTTACTATATAAAACAATAAATTTACAGGCAGTGAAGTGAAGGTATAAATTTTCAATTGAATACTGAAAAGGGTATTGAGAATAATTCTGTAATTTCACGTCGTTTTTTACTGTTTTTCGGGTTTTATTTTTTAGTCAACAAAACAAAAAAAATTAGATCCATTTTTAATTTTTTTAAATTTTATTTTTATTATGATATATTAAACAATAATAAAAAAGCATCATTTTATTATTTAATTATTATTCAATAATATAGTTTAAATCTATTATTGATTGGTTTAAACTTGAAAAATCAAATAGTAATGAAACTAGAACACAATCAGTCAAAAATAAAGGTAATAAGTAATGATATTTTTCTACTTTTTTTCATGAGCGTCAAATTAACAAAATCACAAGATTATGAATAAAAAATAAAACATTGTTGAGTATTTGAATTAAGAACAACAAAAAAACATAATAAAAACCACTATTTCAATAATGAAAATACAGAAGGCTGAAAAATCACTTGACAAAGAAAATAGGGATGACAAAATTCTATTTTTAATTTTCAGAGTAATTATTATTAAGGTTTGAGAACCATCATTAGGTGATTTTGTTTACATTTCTCGAATAAATTAATTCAGTTATTTTACCATAAACTTGGTTTTGTTATAAGTAAGAATTTGAGTAATAATTATAACGGTAATGCTTGATTTTAATAACTTGAAAATTATTTGGAAAAAAGCATAAAAAGAATTAAACTGTTTTTCAAAACTCTGTACTGGGATGCCCGATTTTTTAGACAAATAATTTCTAAATAATTTTTCCTTTGCTTAACCCTCATTTTTGTTATAAATATTTACTCGAAAAAAACAAAATAACGAACCCGACTTTTTTAAATTTTACTTGACAAATAAATCTTGCACCAAAAATTTACTTGAAAAATATAAAAAACAAACTTGGGATTAAAATTTTAATTACCATAACACAATTTTTGCCAAAAAAACTTAAACACAACTTTATAATTAAATGTCCATGTTTACAGAATCACCAAGTTGTGTTTTGGATAAAAATGAAAAGTACTAATGAGTAAAACAAGCATTGAGAGAAGATAAATTGGTTAAGGTTATACAATTGAAAAGTTTTTTTAATTTTTGAACTGTTTATTTTATTTAAGACTCTTTTGATTAATAACCTTGATTGTTTAAATGTTTGTTTTATGTTATCGATAACTTTTTTAATTGTTGAAATAAACAAAAACTTATTATTAATTTAAGTGTTGTATCATTTGATGCAATAATGTCCTTCATTACATCATTGGTTTATTGTTATATTGTCGTTTATCTTGTGTTTGTTAGAAAGATAGAATTTTACTGACGTTTAGTCACAAAATAAACCACTGACCAAATAACGAACCTGGAAAATCGGGAAAGATTTACCCATTATTTGGGTGATTTCCAGATTTTTTGTTCGATAATTGAAACTGTATTGATTTTTAAGGGTTTAAAACTGTGTACAGTTGTTGGTTCAACAAACAGGAAAATAAAAAATAAAACAAATAAAAAATAGTAAATAACGGGAAACTAGGACAAAGGGTTTATATAAATTTTGGAAACGGTACAGAGTTTTGGAATACAGTTTACAATCCGATAAAAACTGTTGTTTTATACTTTCTTTTTAGACATGATATTGACCAAGCTTGAGATATAATGTCTCTTTAGTTCATAACCGAATAATTGGAATTTGAAATGTGTTCAAAACTCTCCAAAAGTGGAGTGAAAAAACCACGTCAAGATGGAGAGGAAATTATGAAAGTCACAAAAGAAATAAAACCCAACGCAACAAAAAAGTCATAATTTACAGAAAAATTTGTTTAGAATGCGGGAAATGTTCTTTTGTGTTTTGTGAAGATTCATTATTCTTAATGAATTTAAATTATTAAAATTATCTTCGGGAAGAGAGCACGTTGAGGCAATTGTTTCTACTTTATAAAGTGAAAGCTTTGTGACATTATGAGCACTTGCCGTGCTTTTATAAACACACCAGAAGTCGTCTAATTGAAGAGTTTAGTGCGTTTTCAAACATATTTTCAAATGCAGCAAATATTAAACGACTTTTTGCTCTGCCCGATGAAATAGCGACAGTTTCCGTATCTGATATTGAAAGGAAGAATAAAAAAGCTTTTTTCTTCCGTTGAAACTACGGTGTTGGTTAGTCATATCAATGAATTGTTATAGCAAATTGAGTTATCGGGAAACTCGGTGTAACACATTCCATACAAAAAAATCAAATTGTCAATATTTGTAACAACTTCCATGTATTATACCATGAAATCACCAAGTCTCCGGCAGTCCTGTTGACACGCTTCACTAGAGTTTCTATCCTTTCAAACTCACAATTGGCGAATTGGAGGAGATCCAGAATCGAATTGTTCGAAAATACGTTTTTAAATCGAGTTCAGTTTCATTTTTTGTTTTTATAAAAATAAAACGCTGTTTTTAGTCTTTATCAAGTAATTTCTAATTTTAAAAATAGAATGAGTGGTAATTCCCGAAAAAATAAACCTAAAACAGCTAACCAAAAATCATTATTAAGGCATTTTGGCCAATCATGTTTCTGTCAATCAATTTATTCTTTGTCGAGTAATTATTCTGCATCCTGTAGTTGATAATGAATTATCAAAGGAATTAATAAGCTGTTTAAATGATGATGAATTATTTAAATTGAAAAAAAAACAAATAGGAGTGTTAACAACAGTAAAAAAACACAAGTGATTACTTTTTATGAGATGACAGAATGGTCAGCATTCCATTATTTACAAAATAAGCATCTTAATTATTCATACCTTCGTTTGCAAATTTGTTTCGAGTAACGACTTTTAATTAATTCTTGTTCGAGACAACAACAAGTATGGTTTATAATAACCGAATACAAACAATAAAATAACACAAACAAAAAACAACTGGGACTATTTTTGATTTAAAAAGCTTGAGTACTCTTTTTAAAGTATCACCGGGTAGATTGTCGCAGCTCAAAGATGTTGGAATTAACAAAATAATTGGAATACAAAAAGCGTCGGTGGACAAAATTTACTTTCAAATCAACAAGAAAACCAACTTAAAGAAATGATAATCAATCGATTGGAGTTTGGTAAGGCATTAACTGCAACATTTATAAAAACATATATTGAAAAGTGTTTTGGTATAACTTATACAAAACAAGGAATATACAACAAAATGAATCATTTGGGATTGAAACTGGTCAAAGTTGTTGTTGTGGAAAAAAGTAGATAAGGAGTTACACCCGAAGCGATTGTTGATTATTTTCAAAGTGTCGATTCAACAATTGGAAGAAAAACAGCAAACTTTATTTTTAATATGGATGAGTGTGGACACCAGGAATTTATTGATACACAAAAATTTTAAGGTGTTTATTACACTTAATGTCAAGTTGGATAAAGTTCGCTGTGCAGCCGACAAGTCAATCAAGACAATCATTCATATTACTTGTATTAATGCAAGAAGTTATCGGTTAAAACCAACTTTCATTATCCCAAAAAGACATATTAGTTCATGTTTAAATCAACATGGTTATGATGAGACTAATTGTCATTTTATGTTTGGAAAAAAAGTACTTTGACTAATACACTTTTCAAAGAATGGGTCGATAACGTGTTTATTTTGGAAGTAAACAAACTCCGTGCTATTCACAATTACAAAGGAACAGTGATTCTGTTTTTGGACAACTGTTGTAGCCATAATGACAAAAGTGTCATCGACAATCTTGCCAAAAACAACATTCAAGTAATTCACTTTATTCCGAACACAACAAACTTTCTTCAAATGCTCGACGTTGGAATATTTGGCAACCAGAAAAGTCACCGAGCACGTACAGATATTTTGGAAATGAACATTAATGAAGTCTAAACCAAACAATCAACACCATCATCTTTACCAGTAATTTTGTCAGATGGAACTGATTATTTGAAAACTAAACAAGAAGAACTTAACTGGCTAAAATCTGATTATTCCAAAAATATATGCGATAAAACAGAGTTTTATTTAAATTATAAAAAAACGATTTTATAATTGAAAATATAAAATGAAATCAACAATTGGTTACTAGGTACAGGCAAGAATCATTTGTTGATGACTTAGTTAACCAAAGGAGGTTGAACAAATAATCAAAGATATTTGTTGAAATTTTAGTCAGTTATGAAAAGCCATTACCAATGTTATCAGCACATTCAAACAAGTAGGTGTTGATGTTATTAGATGTTGTAATGGTAATTACTACTGCCTTTGTAACCCCCTTCTTGCCCGGGAACTATATAGACGAGGAGATATTGTCAGAGCACTTGTCAACTTTTCAGTGCGTGAATCAGAATCAGTTCAAAATAAAATTCGAGTTGATTCTGGAGATAAAAAAATGATGGAAAAAAATTGAATCCAAGAATAAACTAAATTTAAAAAGGAAAGAAAAAAGAACTGAAAAGAAATTAAAAAAAGTCAAGTCAATTGACAAAAAAGAAGAAAAGAAGTTAAAAATTGAAAAAAAAACGAAGTCAAAGAAACAAAACCGATTGATTAAAAATATCAAGCTTTTTTTAAATAAAAAAAGGAACAAAGAGAGACCAAATTGCAAAAAAGACAATTCAACAAATTTGTTTATAAATTATATTTAATTACTGATAAATAGAATACTCCAATGTCTGATGATAAATTGATAACGCTTGACCGATTGAATGACGAGAGAATTGATAAATATATTGAAAGTATTCACTCTGATTTGAACAACAACGTCGAATGTTTTACATGCGTAGGCATCGAATTGATTACTCGTAGAGACGTTAAATATTTATTAAAATTTTGTATTGTTGGGATACCTATATATACACGGAAATCATTGGGCGTTGTTCTTGTTGTTAAACAAGCAATGGCTGGAGTGCTTTGTATTATTATTCTTTGCTGATCAATGTACAAGAAGACGATACGTTGTTAAATGACTTTTCAAAACAAAGATTGGAATTTATCAGAAGATCTTTTGGTGATACAAAGTTGTTAATATATCAAGCTATAAAACAAAGGGGGTCTTGGGAATGTGGTTATAGAATAATGTGGGTGTTGAACAAACTGGCAAAAGGTAACTCCCTTGAAAACTCTTTGATTTATGATGAAGTGGAATTTATGGAATTTGCTTTGTGGTTTGTAAAGTTTAGTTAATTGATGGTTTTAATCTAGTTTATTTGTAATTTGGGTTTTTTATGATTATTATTAAATAATAATTTAAATAACTAATGTTTATAATTCATAAATTGAAAATTTGGTAGTAAAAATAAAAAAATGTCCATATTTATTATAATAAAAAGAACAATTTCATCCCGTTAAACAAGGGCTTTATTGAGAACGATTGTTTTAGCCAATTAAAAGGCGATTTATAAAAATAAAAAACCCTTTTATTTGGCAATCAATAGAAAATTCATATTATTACTTTACTGCCTGTACACAATTAATAATACTTAAAAAACATAATTAATTATTTGAGTTTAAACAAACAAACATTTACAAATTATATTAATATTAAATAAATAAGATCATATTATTATCTATCATAATAATTATAATAGATTGTACAATATATACATATTAAATATATAATCACAATTTTTAAACCATGTTGATATAATCAAAAATATAACTAAAGTATTTGGAAACGATCATCATCGAGTAGCGATTAAGCTGAACTACCATTTGTATATTATTAAATTTTGTTGTTTATAATTATTAAATCATTGAGGTATAATTTTTATTGATAAAAAAATCGTCAGAAAAAAATTTAAAAATTAATTCAGGGTGTGCCAAAAAATGTAAATAATGGAGACTTTTCATGAACAATTTAAAACGAATATTTATTTTAGATAAAATACAGATATTCGAAAAATAGTCTGGCACAGAAATACCGACCGGCAAACCATAAATTTATAGTATATTATAGTTTTTAGTTTTTTGTCCTGTTTTTTCAAATTTTGCATTAAAAAACTATTAAATAGGTTTTAGAAATTATTTTTATAGTTTGCCGGTCGTTTTTTCTGTGCCGGTTGGTTTTTCAGGTATCTGTAGTACAGTAGGAGGAAAAAGTGGGATGCTGAGAAAAAGGCGGATGCTAATCTAAATATAAATTTATTTTAGTGTTTTTCATTTTATTAATTATTTAAATAATTATTAATATTAAAATTTATAGTAGTTATAAAAATAGTAATATAAGTGGGATGCAGGTCTTGAATTAAAACTAAATATAAACTATATTTTTTTAAAAATTTTAAACAAACTAATAAATGGAGTTGAAACTCAGAACTAATATTAATCAAATGGAACAATATCACCCGTTTGTGCTTTTAAAGAGATTATTTAAGTATTGGGTCTATTTTATTTATGAAATAGATATTTAATCATACGTCCACATCAACTAACACATAGAACAGAAAAAGTGGTGGAAAATTATAGTACTTCATGAGAACGATATGAGTAAACGAATTCAATTGACACTTCTACAAACTTTTAAAATATTATTTGGAAGAGGAAGTATAGTTTTATAATTCAAGGTGATGTCCAAGCTTACTTCTTCAAATCATTACAAAGAAAATGTTTTCATTGTGAAAACAGTGTTGTGTGTTGACTACAGAAAAAATGATTTTATTAAACTTGTTTAATTTCAACTCCTATTTATTTAGCATTACAGCTGATAATTTTTTATGATTGCTTATATCAATGCATATAATTATTTATTCATTGTGCTATATGGTTATGATTGTATTGAAAATGAATATTAAACATATAACTTATAACGTTTTGGTAAACTCGTCAATCGTCAAGTCAACATCAATATACATTTGGAAATTAACGAAGAAGAATTATCGAAAATGAAAGATATGAACATTCGATTGTTCAACAACTAAATGTTGTGGTTTTATTCTTATTGTTATAAAAATAAAAATACAGTAAATCAATCAAACTTTTAGAAGTGTTAAGAATATACTTTTTTGAACATTTTATTTTTTGTACATAAAATAACCAATAGTTACGAGCATCCTCTTTTTTCTAGCATCCCCTTATTTCCTTTTACTGTATAGTTGACTAAATAATAGTCAGAGACCAAATAATTGTAAGAAATAAGATAAATAGTTTTAAAACCATAATCAAGAACTATTTTTAAAAATAGAAATGGGTTTCTTAGCATTATTTGGTGTACCTTTTTTTCACTTTTTTAATTAGTCATTTACAAGGTAATTAACGGGAAATACATCCTTTTAAAATTATTTAGTCTCTGATAATTATTTGGTCAACTGTACAACTTAAATTCAAACTTTTGAATTATTCATAAAACATTTAATAACTTATAACTTAAAAATAATTTGTTTTCAATGAAGATTTATTTTCATTTGATAAAATATACAATTTAACTGTCCCGTTAAATTGTATATTCTATGATTATTTTTATCATTAAAATTAGTTGTAGACATCTCAAAAAAATTTGATCTGACTTTGTCATTAAACTGTGACTTGTTTCCGAAAGAATCAAGCAAGAGTGAACTTTTGTTCATTACAACTTAAAAAAAATAAATTTTTTACTGTAATTTATAACATTTTACTAGAGCCGTGGTTCCAGGGTGTCTAGCTTTTTTGAAATTAATTTAAAAAAATGTCTCATTTAAATTAAAATTGACTAATATTTATAGTTTTGCAAATTTTAATTTTTACCGTTTTTGAAGGAATGAACAATTAAAAAATCAAAAATATGAAGTTAAAGGGGTGTGAAAAAAGTTACACTCGTGGGTTAGTGTTTTTGAGTTTTTTTTATTTCTGTAAATAATCAAAAAAACAATTAATAAAAAATTTATTTTGTCTCTTTATTTGATAAATTTTAATTTTTTTTTGGTTGTTTAAACCTTATAGAACAGTTTTTTTAGTCACTTTTGGTCATCTCTTTATCATTCGACAAATCCGGCCTTTACTTTACATAAAAAACAATTTATTACTTTTAATAACAAACATGGGCATCTTGAACAAGTCAGAAATGCTCTTGTAAACCTTGTTTTTCGAATCAAAACAAAGAAAAGTTGAAATATAAATTATACAAAAAAAACCATAATCATATTATTATTTTTTTATTAAAATATTAGAAGCGGTTTTTACTAAAAATTTTCCACCTCTTTATATACCTTTGGGAGTCAATTTTTACAGCCCGAAATAGAACAAAATTTGAAAAAAATATAATTAGCGCAGTTCTGATTAAGACATTTTCCCCGATTTTGGTTTTAAGTTTTATGTAATTTTTGTTTGTTGAATAACAAAAAGAACGCTCTAGAGCTGCCACTTCATAACATTTTAAGGATAAATCGCGAGTGAAAAAAAACCGATCAATCAAATTCAATCTAGTCTATAAATAGTAACTATTATCAAAATTATAAAATTAAATATATTTTATTATTTGTTTAACAAGTTGTTTTTTTAAATAAATAAATTTATCAATCTATTGGAAACGTGTTTTATAGTTATAATGTGAAAGTCATTTATAACAATTGATTGTATTGATAATCGTTTATC
>NW_004440107.1:34375-35778 GCF_000330505.1 Entamoeba invadens IP1
TAATGATATATAATATTTAAATTATTTATAACGTTTTTATTATATTGATACGAGTGTTATTACACAATCATTTTGTTTTTAACACGATTTTATACCTATTTGTTCAAGGTATTAATTGTTTTAAAGCGTCTTGTATAATTTGTTGTCATATCACTATAAAAATTTATGGTAATATAACTTTAATTATAATAAATAATAGTATATCCAAAAATTTTTAATAAAATAATTATAAAAAAACTTATTGTTTTAATGGTTTCAAAGACAAATTTTATAATTTTGATAATAGTTACTATTTATAGACTAGATTGAATTTGATTGATCGGGGTTTTTTTCACTCGCAATTTATCCTTAAAATGTTATGACGTGGCGGCTCTAGAGCGTTCTTTTTGTTATTCAACAAACAAAAATTACACAAAACTTAAAACCAAAATCGAGAAACATGTCCTAATCGGAACTGCGCTAATTATATTTTTTTCAAATTTTGTTCTATTTCGGGCTGTAAAAATTGACTCCCAAAGGTATATTGATAAATTTATAAAAAAATCATTTTATTTTGATATATTAGAATGTTCTTTTTACGTATTAATAACAATAAAATATTTTATATTATTATAAACTTATGTTGTATGATAATTATAATTTGATAATTATGAATTTGTTTGTTATGCATTGATTGGTTTATTATTAAATTGTTATTTAGATTGTAATTATTTCAATATGTAATTTTAATTTAAACTGACTTAATGTGTCACATTTTTAAAATATAGCAACAAAAAACTTAATTACGCAGTTCTTTTCACTGGTACTTCTCCATAGTTTACGTTGAATGTGGTCAATGAAATAACTTTAGCATAGGAAGCACAATTAGTAGTAGTCACCACATAAGCACCATTATCTCTGTAAAATACGGGAATTCTGACCAATGGACTTGGTTTAGTAACTCTACCACATCCACCAACAGCTCTACATCCATCATCCGAATCTGTTATATAGAAATAAGTGATCATATAGTCTCCTCTTTTACTGTTCAAGTCTTCTTCTTTAACCTTCAAATTTTCTTGATTCATAGTGTAACATTCCTCAGCATCTACCATATCATAATCGCCAAGCTCATATCCCCACATGGTTATAGCGTGACCGCCTCCATTTATATAGTTTATATTAAGACCCATTGGTGTACCTCTTTTGAAATGTGGTACTACTGTATTTTTAATGTAGTTAATGTAATACTCTCTTCCCTAATCTCTTGGGAGATAATTATCTGCAGCAATTTTGGATTTTCTTTCGAATCCGATATAATCAATGTATCTGAAACCTCTCTCATAATATGTGTCATATAGTAAGTAGTCTCCTCCGGTGAAGAACCAATTCAGTGCTTGACCAACAAAGATATCCATCATCAG
>NW_004440107.1:35878-39004 GCF_000330505.1 Entamoeba invadens IP1
GACTTTGTGAATAAGCCGTGTTATCATTCGCTTTATCAGTTCCATTGGGCCACTTAGTAGGACCATATGGCGTATCTTTGGGAACATTAGACCAGCCAATCGATTTTTGGAACCAATCAATCAGATTTGCAGTTGTTGCAGCCCAACACAAAGTACTGTCTTTACTCATATAAGGGGTAGTATAATTAAGAACAGTCACATCATCTCTTCCTTCCCATTCCTTATTACAATCAAACCATCCACTCTCTATAGTAATTCCATCTGCTAAAAATCCACCTCCACGAGTCGAAGTCTCTTGAACTGTTAATTCGAAAGAAGCAGTGAGTGTAGAGTCTTCATCAGAGACTGCAGTGATAGTTGTTTTACCTGAAATAGTGGGAGTAATCGTATATATATTTTCAGCCTGAATTCCAGTGTTTTTATTTGGGTAAAATCCATCGGCCGATGAAGTTACAGTTACTATTTTGTTATTAGCCAATGGAGGATTGACATGGACTTGGAAACTGAATGGTTTTCCTTTCACTATTGTAATGTTTTTAAAAGCAAAAGTAACACTTTTAACGTGTATAGTTCCGTGGAAGACAGTGAATATCTGACCCGAAGTGACATGAATTTGACCGTAATTCTTGTCATACACTGCAGTAATAAGAGTACTACCTTCCCCTCTTGCAAGTAATTTTCTTTCAGACACTTTGAGGATGTCCGACTCTTCAGACGTGTAATAAAGATTCTTATCTTCTTCACTAATTAATTGATGACCTGGTTCTAAATAGGCTGTCAACGGCATTTCATCATAAATTTGCATTGTAGTATTTGCAGCTTCAAATGTTATTCTTATAGTCGGGTCTTCAGTAATAGTAAATACCTTTGTAACAACTATATTCTTAGTCAAGTGTGTACATGTCACTGTTGCTGTACCAGCAAATACTCCAGTGACAGTTAAATCGTTTCCAGTTTTTAAGGCTGTTACATTGGAAGAAGACAACAGAACTTCACTCGATGAAAGTTGTGTTTTAGATGGCATCAAAAAGACTCTTAATGCCATTGATTGACCTTCTTGAATGGTGTCTTGGTCTGTATCAAGTTTAAGTGATTCAATGAACACATTAAAAGTTTTTGAGTCTTCAAAAGTCACACCCTTCTCAGTGTATGTGCACTTCACTGTTGTTGTACCTTCCCTCTTTCCTTGTAGTGATAAATTTGAATTGACTAAAATTACAGATGCGTCCTTTGCTACACAATAAACTTCACTTGATAAGAGCTGCTAGCTGGGTAAGCATACACGTTGATGTATACTGTGTCGTCTACTTTAACATCAGTGACTGTCGCCTCAATACCAATTCTTGTTGTAACAATTTCTGTGTACACTGCGAATATAAGTGTAGTTCTGAATACCTTTCCGTTTTCTGTATAACTCACACTAATAGTCGCAGACCCATCTTTAACTCCAGTAACTTTTCCTTCACCATTTACGTTCAATATATCTGGATGATTTGAACTGTAGGAGACTTGATTTGAACTTAAAATTCTTTTATTGGGGTTTGCGTATACTCTTAATACCGCGGATTCTCCCACTTTAATACTAGTTGAGTCGCTTTCGAGAGTAATAGAGTCTGTCACAACTTCCGCTATTGAAACAACGAACGTCTTTTCTGCACTGAATGTGTTTCCGTTTTCTGTATAACTGACTCTAACATTTGCAGAACCAGCTGAAATTCCATTGACCTTTCCTTCATTAGACACAGTGAAGATGTTATCATTCGACGACGAATAAGTGACTTCTGCATTTGTCAAAGGGCGATGTCCAGGGTTGGCATATACCTTTACAGTAATGATCTGACCTACTTTAACGCCTTCAGACTCGGACTCTATAACAATGGCATCCGTGGCGATAACTGTGTACACCATAAAGTCTTTGGTCTGCGTTATGACCTTTCCATTTTCAGTGTATGAACAAGTCAAAGTCGATGTCCCTTCATTAACACCAGTCATAACTCCATTTGAAATAGTCAAAACCGAAGTATTTGAGAACGAACAAATGACTTCTGAGGTACTCAACTTCTTGTGGGCCGGCTCGGAGAATACAGTCAATTGAATGTTCTGTCCAACTTTGATGGAAGTAGTCTCACTCTGAAGAATCAAGCTTTCAGTTGCAATTTGCTCGTATATCTCAACTATAGTTGCTTCATATAAAGGATGTCCAGGGATAAATATTCTGATCTCAGTCTTACCAACAACTTTTGGGATGATAAGACCTTTGGAATCAATTGTGGCAACTTTTTCGTCTGAGGAAGTAAAAGTCAGAGATAAATTTGGGTAGACTTTGGAAAGCAGTTTTGGGACAACCGTGTGTGATTTGTCTAACTGAACTTTAATTGTCTTGACATCAACACACATGGGCAAATCAATGGCAAAGACAAAGAAAGCAAAGAAGAACACCAGGAGTGGTGTAATATTGTTTTTCATTTGCAATATATTTTTATAAGTTTTACTTAATTGTATTTATACTAAGTTCGTTTTTTGTGTGATTTCAAATGTATTTTTAATTGGTTGAAACAAACTTTGAATGTCAAGTTAAAACCAAAAAACGTAATTCGTTCCGATGGTTTATAATTTTCTCTAATTTTTATTGGAAAAAATAATGTAATGTTGAACGGTTTTATTGTTTTAAAAACACTCAAAAAAGTTATTTTTGAATTTATTTGTATTATATTTTATATATAAAATGCTATTATTAATAGTACAATAAATTTTAATATGGATTTTATAAAGTGTTATTTGCTATGTTGGTTTTCATACGTAAACCCAAATGATTGAATAAAATATCACCTATAAAAATGTTCGTTTTATATTTAAAAAATTATTTTTATTTTAAACCAAAAAACAAACATAACCAAATGCTCCATTCAAATATAGTAATTTAAAAGCATTTATTATTACTTGATAAAAAATTTATTATTTTTTTAATAGCAACCGAATTTCTTTTGTTGACAAAATAAGTATATAATAAACATATTTTATATACATATATCAGATAACAATCCAAATACAAACTTGACAAAAAAAATGATGATTATAGCTTTTTACATTTTAATGTTATTGAAAAACGAAACTAATTTGAAAATA
>NW_004440107.1:39104-45646 GCF_000330505.1 Entamoeba invadens IP1
TTTTAGGGTTTAAATTATCAGTCAATAAAACTAAAAAAAATATTTTGATAAAATTTAGACCCATTTTTAGATTATTATTAAATTCGTCTTTACTGAAAAAAATAAATTGAAAAAATACTTGAACGAACTTAAAACATAAATTGAAGTCGAAAGAAGAAAAACAGTCAAACACCAAGAACCACACAATTAATACCAAACATTGACTCTTGTTAAAAAAGAAAACAAACACTAAATATTTTACAATCCCAACGACTCTTACAAGTATAGGAGATGTCATTTTTATTATTGTGACAACCTTAAAAATGTTCATTTGTGTGGTAAACAAACTTTTGATGGGTCAATGAGTGTTGATAAAATGCGACTATTGAAGTGATTGCATATTATTTGTACCAAATTGAATGTCTTTATTGAACAACTTTATTTATTTAAAAATGTCAAAGATCAATTTGGTACTCATTAAAAATAAAACCAATAAATAGCACATTACTCACTTAAATATTTTAAATAATTTAAATAACGTGGTTTCTATTATTGAAAATTGTTTTGAAATTTTTAATAATTTACAAGAAGTAGTACTTTCAAAAAAAATTAACAACAATCGGAAGTTTTGCTTCTAAAAATTGCATTTCCTTCAACAAGATACATTTTCTAAACAGTTTAAAAGTCATCGTAAAATACGCATTTCCGTATTGTGGATTGACACAAATAACAATTCCAACAAGTGTCATTGCAATTGTAAATCATACCTTTGAATGGCGTTTTGCATTAAAACATGTTGTTGTTCCAAAAACAGTTTTAGAACAAGAAAATGTATTTTTGAGTGTTTTTCACTGGAACATGTTCAATTTATTGAAAATAGTCAAAAAGGCACAAAAATTAATACAACTTTTATTTATTGTAAATCACTCAAAGACATTGTAATACCAAATGATATAACCAAAATATAAAACAATTCATTTTCTTCATGTTTGTGAGTTACTAAAATTTCAATTGGAAGTTCTGTTCAAAAGATTGGACATTACTGCTTTGATGGGTGTGAAAAGTTTGAAGAAATCGAAATTCCACAATCACTGACTTTTATTGACAATTTCGCTTTTTATAAGTGCCGCAAATTACGAAGTGTGAAATTCAACAACAGTGAAATAGAACTTTCACCCACCGTTTTTGAATGCTGCAATAATTTAAAAGATGTATTTGTAAGTGGACTAATCGTCGAAGAAATGAAATTTCCTCTTTCATATAGTGCGTTTTTGATGCTAAATAACAATAAAATGAAATGTACAAATATACATGTTGTATCAACTGATATTGAACACCACTTGAAAATAATCAAACAAGAAGGAAAAACAATCGGAGAAGTGCCCGACGGTGTCGTACTACTCAATAAACAATGTTTTAGAAATTTTAAAAAAGTTGATATTATTAGAGCTGCAATAATTTTCGAATTACTAAATTACTCAATAATAGGTAATTTCAGTCATTTGATTACCAAGTAGTTAAATTACTCGGTAATCTAATTACTAAATTATCATCAAGACAAAACTTAAAAATCAAACTCTACAAAAATTTTTATATTTTATTTTGAAATATTATTATTTTGTGTTATTTTTTGTTAAACAATTATTCATTCGGCATATTTTTTAAAAAAATTACCAAAACTGAAAACCCAAAAACAAATAAAAATAAAAATGATTATCGAGTAAATGTTTATAATAACAGTTTAACCACTCGTTGTGGATAAAACGGTAAAATTAAACCTTTTCAATAATATTTATTAAAATTGTGTTTTTTTCCTTTATTAATTGTTATTTTTCATGATTGTTTCCACTAAATATGTTGTTAGTGAAAACTACTAAAAAAATTATAGAATATCAATTAAACTATAATAATTATTTTAGACTTTGTATATCAAAATAATTTTTTACGATTATTAACTTTTGAATGAAAACAATGATCATTTTTGCTATCATGTGTGAAAGAAACAAATCAAATTTGATAATTGGTGTGATTTAAATAAATAAACACAATAATATATTCTCAATATTTTATTATGTTTATAATAAATTTTGTTTGATGTTTTATGTTTATATTAAAAGGTTTAAGCATTTTAATTATTATAACAGAATTTATTAATAAAAATGTAACAGTTAATAATTAAATTATTACACCAATGCATATTATTAAAATATTTGTAATTTATGATAGAATTGTGTATCCATAAAACTGGAGCATACTTGTTGTAGTGTTATCAAAATCCAATTCTTATTCTGTTGTATGATAAAACGGTATTAATTAAAAGATGTTTTAAAAACATAAGTAATGTTTGATTACATGCAATTATCAATATAAACATCCTTTAATTTTTTATATCGCCATGATTATACAATAAAATAAATGAAATTAATTTTTATGTTTATTTGTTTGTTTTATAATCATATTATAGTAATTATACAAAAGTGACAAATAAAAACAAAAATTTTAATGTCATTATAATTTATGATTAAATTCAAAGATTGAATTGTCAATAAATATTCATGAACACAATTGAATATTTGTTGTTTGTTAATTTAAATTGATATCTTAATAACTTTTTTATAAGAATAATTAAAAACTCTATTTTAATGAGTTGAAAAAATAATATATTATATTGTCAATAGAGTATCAAAAATAAATACAATAATTAATTATCAATAAGTTTCTATTTTTATGAGCAAATGTTGTTATATTTCAATAATTGAACAATGTGAAACTGAATATCATTAATAATATAAAAATTCAATCAAAACACAAAGTTTTTGTTTTGGTTGTAACTTAATAGAGACACAATATTTTAAATCAACTGTTTTTTTAATATTAGTATTTGTATTTAATAATACCAACAATGTAAACAACTATCAAATTGTAATTGTAATACAACATTTACTCGATAAATATTTAACTAAAGGAAATAAAATATTTCGCATTGGTTACTGTTATTTATTATCTTGTCATTTTTTACTGAATAAATATAATTGTCAGGCTGATTTTTGTAAATTATTTTTAATTATAATTAATTTTAAAAGTTGTATTGGATAATGTGAATATTATATGTATTTAACACGATGAAGAAGTGGACTATTTTATTTTATTTAAAATATAATTAATTTGTTTTTTACCACTTGGCCAAAACGAAAAATGAATTGATTGTTATTGTTCTTTTTTATTTTTTGATAACACGTAGAGTTTTTTAATGTTTTGTTGATACTTGTGTTTTCCAATAAGCATCAAATATAAATTAATATTAAATTATTAACCAAATAACAAATTTACTATTCAAATGTTGTGGTTTTTTTGAAAAAATAAAAAATAAGCTAATTTCCCTAATATTTATTTTTCTAAAAAACGAAATAAACAAAAAAATATTTAGTAATTTACAAATTATGGCAGCTCTAGATATTATCAAAGCGCCAAAAAGTGTGAAGAGAGTTGATGATTTTTGTTTCTATGAATCTATAAATAGAGAAAACGTGACGTTTGAAGATATAGAAAACGTGGAAATTTGTGAGTTGGCATTTTAATTAAAAACTGAAGTTATTATTTGGTTGATATTTTTTTACCATAATTTTCAGGTTTTTTAAAGTTTTTTAATATTTTTCTTGTTTATTATTGCACTATTTATTATAATGAAATGAAGTTTGACTTCATCATTATTTAAGGTATTTTTATAGTAAAAAATATTTAAATTAAAAATAAATTACAGTAAACATAAAATTTAATTTAGAATTGTGTTTTTTTCAATTTTAAACAATAACTCATTTTTTATTAAAATATTTATTCGAATTTAAATTATATGAATTATATTAAACTCGATTCAAGTCAATTAAAACATGTTTGTACATTATTATTTTAATAAAATATTTGTTTGTATTGTTAATTTAACAGTTTGATTTAATAATAAACTACACAACATTCATAATTACATTTTTTTTCAAAACTTAATTAAATAAAAAATGTCTGATGATAGTGGTATTGATGGTCCAAATAAAACAAAATCATCAGATGCGTGTTATTGTTGTTTGGAATGTTTATGTCCACCAATTGCAGTATATAATATGGCCGAAGAATGCAATATTGAAGTTGTTTTGTCTGTATTATTTACTATATTTTTCTGTTATATTGGTGGACATGTTTATTTTATATTTTTGGTGTGTTATGGCATAAACCAGTCAGATAAAGATGGTTAACATTTCAAAAGTATTTTTATTATTTTTATTGGTTATTTGAATAACAAATTAATAAATATTAACACTACACCATTTATATATAAGTCAAATATGGATGCATAAAAAACATTATTCGACGAGATTTAAGTTTTTCAAATTAATAAATACACAAAATAACACAATTACAAATACAAACAAAATCATTAAATATTTAGTGAACTGATATAATATCAATTCATTTTTAAATGTTATTTATTATATTAAATAACAAACTTACACATATCAAAAAACGTTTGTTAAAGTAAAAATGTTAAAATAAATTGGCATTAATATAAAAAATATTAAACACAAATAATAATACAGAACAACAAAAATGAAATATTGACTTATGATAGTAATATCAGTATCACAGCAAAGTACACTTCTAAAATGCACCGGTACAAATGGACACTACATTATACCAAATAATAATCAAAAAGATATTGATCTTTTTGTTTTGGTTCTTTGGTGTTTAATTGATATCAGTTTTTTTCAAACCCTTTAAATATTGAAGGGTTTTTTTAGGTTTGATTTCAATGTGTTATATAGTTAAATACTAACATATTATCTAAAATATATAATAAATGAGAATTGGCTAAAAATAAAACTACTCTAGCGAGTGTTCTATTCCACTTTTAGTAAACTAGATTTTTACTATATTTCTCTAATTGCTTCTAATAATTTTTAATAATAAAAATTATTACAATTTTTATGTAATAATCAGGGTCAGCCAAATGATCATGTGATTGAAAAAAAAACTTAAAAAACAATAAAATGGTAAATAACATTATCATTTTTGAAAAACGAAAAAAAAAATGACAAAACACAATTATTTATACCAAAAGATAAAATAAAGAAAAATAAAACGATAATTTATATTAGACATGAAATTGTTTTTAAATTACTTTAAATATAATATATTAATATTTCTTTGTGTTAATATAATTGTACGTTAAACCCTTTCAATTGTAAATTATACAGATGTGGTATTCACCCTTATGTGATACCCGCAACCTTATATGATTTTCTAAATAAAAAAACTATAAATGATAGAAAAAAAATGAATACTTTTATTATTAAAAAGGCAAAAAACACGGTTTTATACAAAAAAACAGAGAAACTGAACTATGAGGCTTATGCGATTACAAAAATAAAAAAAATTGATTTGGAAAATATAAGAAGACAATTTAACAAAATGAAAATCAACAAAAGGAGTTGAACTAAAATGAACTAAATAATCACACTCTCTATACAAAAAGCGAGTAAAGTAAATGGTAGAAGGCAACAAAAGACGTGTTGCCTTCTACCAGCAAAGAAGTCACAGATCTTCTCAACATATGCAGACAACCAGCCCGGCGTGCTCATCCAAGTCTTTGAGGGCGAGGCATCCATGACATCACACTGCAACTTGCTTGGCAAGTTTGAGTTGTGTGGCATCCCACCCGCACCACGTGATCTCCACAAGTGGAAGTCACAATTGACATTGATGCAAATTGTCTCAGCTGAAAATAAGACAACAGGTAAAAGAAGAACAAGATCACAATCACGAACGACAAGGGAATACTTACAAAGAAGCAAATAGACAAGATGGTTGAAGACGCAGAGAAGCTCAAGGCAGAGGACGACAAGATGAAGGAACTAGTCGAGGCGAAAAATGGACTTGAGAATTACTGCTACTCGATGAAAAACACACTCACTGAGCAAATTGTAGCAAAGCTCTCACCAGACGACAAGGCGGCAATTGAAGCAACCATCATTGTACACTCGACTAATGAGTTTTGAACACAACATAGTCATGGGTAGCAGCTGGAAGACTTTCAAAGGAGCAGATAGACACAATCGTTGCAGACGCAAAGAAGTTATTTGTTAAGTGTCTTATAACTCGTTTTTATTGAAAACTTTTTAAAATCTATTACACACCATGGTCGGGATTTTTTATTCATTTCCCGATTGTTTAAAAAAACAAAGAGACAAAAAGCCACAAATCGGGTTTAAGATGAGAAATTTTAACCATGTTCACATTGATCAATACACACTTTGTTCTGAATTGTCTCAATTAATGTTGGTGTTATTTTTTCATAAAAATGATTGTTTTATTAATATTTATGGAAATAACTAAAATAACTTATGATTTGATTTATTTTTGTATAGTTTTTCATAATAATAATAATACTAAAAATTATTCTAAAAAATCGCATAAGCCTCAAGGTTTCACATAAGGTTTAATGACCACACCGTACATGTAAATGAAACTTATTTAAAGTTGCTCTGATAATGTTTTTTATTTGGGTGATAATTAAT
>NW_004440107.1:45746-47023 GCF_000330505.1 Entamoeba invadens IP1
CTTTTTTGTGTATATTACAATTATAATGAGTGAATATTGTTATTTAAATTTAAAAACTCTGCATTTTATCATTTCATATGCTTTTTACTGTTCAATTTTGTTCTTTAAAACTGGATTATAACACATTGTAATGATGATTTAAACAATACAGAAATTTTGTTTAAATCGTTAAATAGAGTTTTACCAATTTTTAAAAACATTTTAACTCTAAAAAACTTTTTAAGTTTTTTGTTAACAATATGCTAAAACTTAAAATGAACTGACAAGTATTAGAGATTGCCACGAAGTTGTTTAAAAACTGGATCTTGGCCGATCCTGTAATAATTTATCAAACAAGCTAAAGTAAAACCTCCCAAGAGCGGGAGGGCGTGGGAATTTTGTTCTCTCAAGAGCGGGCATTTTTAGCCAACCAAACCTCAATTACTACTCGATATAGAACTCTATTTTTAGTTTTAGTCTAAAAAATGCCCATTCTTGAGAGAACCTGCTTTTGGGAGGTTTTACTGTACAATAATAGCCTTTTGCCAAATATTTGAGGAAGTGCAAAGTTGGGCAAACTATGTAAAATTTTAAAAAAATATATATTTTTAAATAAATCTGAACCAAAAAACAACCATAAAAATTAATTAAAAAAAAAGAAAAATGCCATAATTTAATAGTTATTTAGCAATTAAAAAACAAACAAACATACATTTATTTTATTTTTTGATTAAAATGAAAGGTAATCAAAAGCTATTTTAGATATGTTGTGTTTTATATAAACGTGTTTCACAAATCAAAATAAAATTGTTTTTTTATATTTGAGTTTACACACAACAACATAAAACGTAAAATATACGTCTTAACAATTGTTTGTAATTGACATTATTTCCACCTTTAAAAAATTAACACAAAATATTTCAATCATAATTTTTATGAGTTAATACACTGTTAGATTATTTTTATAACTGGAAAACAATCAACACGATTGACAAAACAATTTAAAACGTTTTAAACAAAAATGTACAAATGATTACAAATACAAATTACTTGACAAAAACCACATTAATTTAATAAACATACACATTTTTTGATTTGATTGTAATTTAAAAACAAAGAAAAAACATTATTCATAAATTATTATTGTATAACAAAGATTGTTAAATGAATTTTTTTGATTGATTTGTTCAATGTATAATCATTGTTGATTATTAAAGTTAAATTGTAATTGTAAAATTGTCATCGAAAATAGCAATTGTATAGGGCGCGCAATCGTGAGAGTAAATTTTCATTTTTAT
>NW_004440107.1:47123-49405 GCF_000330505.1 Entamoeba invadens IP1
TCATGATAAAAATCATATAATATCTATATATACTATAATGTAATAAATATAAGTCACAATGTTGCCTATTCTTTATGGGTCCATGGTCGTGAAATAACAGATAGTCGTTAATTTAAAATATTCTTTAAATTTTATCTTTTAAAAACAATAATTATATCATATTTTTGTTATTTGATGTGTTTGAATAACATTATTTTAATATTATTGTTATTTGAAAAAACAAATTATTATTTTATTATTATTATATTATTATTTTGGACTCTATATTATTATTGATAAAATAATATTAGAAATAAAGTATGTAATCAATTTTAACATCCAAATAATTTAAATTGTTGTCTATTTAACAACTAAATTAATTATATTACATATAATCATTTTATAGATCATTCACTAAACCAGCGTGTTTCTGTTTATATAAATTTAATGATTATTTGTTTTGTTTTAATTTAAACTGTGTATTTCAGTCAAAACGCGCTTTATTACAAACATTATGTATCTTCCACAATGATAACATTATAAATAGGGGTGATTATACTATTTTTGTTATAATTATGCATAAAATACAATATAGTTTTAATTACACAACATTGTTATATCAATGTGATCACTTATCACTTCGATGACATCAAGTTATAGTAAAGATATGATTGTTGATGTGTTATTGTGTCAAAATTGTGTCTGTTGATTGTTACTATTATATATAACAATCATAATTATAAAACTATTATAAATAACATGATAAATTATTAATAATATATTAATTTATTTTATTATAAAAATAGTTTAAAGTGCTGACATTGGTATATATCATGATGTCTTTACACTTGTGTTTTTCTTTGTTTTTCATTATCTCCATACATTTACATCATGTTTTTTGTTTGTTGCCCAAAAATGCATTTAATCGAGAATGAATAAACAGTGGCTGCAAAATAAACAATTATTTACCAAATACAAATCTTTATATTCTAAATAGATTGCATAAAACACGTTTTGCCTTTTGTTTTTGTTTGAAAATGATAAAATATTCAAATTACAAACAATGAATTCATATCTTGCTTCCTCGACAGTAACACGACGTGAAATTCAATGGATGATCACAAAACCTCGTGGTGATCAAAGTTTAATTAAATGCGATTGCTTTTATTGTTAAAGTTGATTTTATAATTTTTTCTCGATTTTGCGATTTTTGAGACTATTAATAATGTATTTTAGTTATTTTTGTTTATTTTACACTTATTTTTTCTAAGATTTTTATTCAAGTGGGAACAAACAAAAGTGTCTTTTCGTCTTATTTTATTTCTTTTATAAAAAAAATACTAAAACCCAATTTTTAAATTTTTGTATTTTTCAAAGTTTACAAATTAATCTATTTGTTTTCCCTTGTTATTGTTTTTGAGATCAATTGCATAATGAAATTTCAAGACACCTCAAAGTATATTATTGATTTTCTTTTCTTTGTTATTTTATGATGTAATTAATTTTGAATATTCCGGACCAGTATGTTTTACGTTACAGTTATCTTTTTGTTATATTTTATAATTAATTTTATTATTGTTATAAGTTGTGGTCATCTCAATAAATTTTTGATCTGACTTTTCCATTGAACTGTGACTTGTTTCTGTAAAAATCAAGCAATAAGTGAACCTTTGTTCATCCCAACTTCAACAAAAAATTCACCTTTATACTATATTTTATAACAATTTACCATAAAAATTTACTAGAGCCTTCGTTCCAAGGTGTCTAGCTTTTTTTGAAAAAATTAAAGAAAAAAAGGTCACATTTACATTACAATTGACTAAGATTTTTATTTTTTTACAAATTTTGATTTTTCCCATCCTCGAAGGGTTAAAAACAACATTTTTGATTTTTTGTTTTTATTAAAAGACAAATTAGAAAGATTGAAAAAAAAATAAGATAACAAAAGAAATTTTTTGTTATATAACTTAATAAATAAAAAATTGACAGCAAATTTTATAATTTGGTATTAACAACACATTGTTGTTTATTCATTTCCAAATAAATTTAAAAAATTCGAAAAATACAACACAAGCAACAAAATAATGAAATTAAAATTGGTACTTACAAACATTAAGACAATGTTTAATAACGCAATATAAACCGTGTTGTTATAACCATGATAGACACAAAAACGAATGAATTAACAATTTTTTTTAATAAAATGATATGAGTGATTTGTATTTTATTGTATATAAAGACGACTTTGACATTCTATTTATTCAAGTAATTAAAAAACAAAGACGATAAATTTTCATTCAAAA
>NW_004440188.1:0-1954 GCF_000330505.1 Entamoeba invadens IP1
CAACTATTTAAATACTTTAGTTTGTATTACCATTGATTTAATATATATATGAACAAGTAAAAATTACAACAAAAACAAGCCTATAATACCTGTAAAAAATTCAGAAATGACTAATTATTGTGTGTGGTTGGTAAGTCGATACCAACGGATTCATTTGGAAAAACATAACTTAAGCGCAAACGTTATTAAATCAAGTAGGAGTTAAATAATTTGATTGAATAATTAACTTTGGTATTATTTAATAATATGAAATAATAATATAATTATAATTAATTGTTAAAAATAATATGGTTTATTTTTTTACATTTTGATCTAGTTTTATTTATTCAAATCACAAAATTTATTCACTGAACCCAAAAGTCCACATTTTCATTATCAATTACCATTTTAATTTTGTTTAATAAAATGTTTTTCATTTTTACAAAAAAGTTCTTCACTGACAGTAACCATTTTAAAAGTAGTAACCATTTTATCACACCCCTATAATGTTAAATGTGTATGATATTAAAAATTTACTATTTGTGAATTATTATAACCCAGATGATTAAATGATATTAAAACAAATACAACAATCCAACGACTATCTCACTATGTTCGTATTAATTCTATACTTATCATTAATTGTGAATTACATTGTTATTTTTTTAAAGATAACATAAAATATTTTAAGTAAAACCTGAATTTTATTTTTATGATTATTAATTTTGTATAATTTGATTCTAAATTGTTAACATGTTGTATTCAATTATGAATATAAACATCTATTTTTGTTATTTATTATCAAGTGTGTTATTTAAAACAC
Organism: Entamoeba invadens IP1; assembly: GCF_000330505.1. Lineage (NCBI taxonomy): Eukaryota > Evosea > Mastigamoebida > Endamoebidae > Entamoeba > Entamoeba invadens. The sequence goes on from NW_004440188.1 coordinate 803, forward strand.
GACTAAATCTGTATTTTATAAAAATAAAAATGATTAAAAAAACATATAATAAACAGGTTTTGATAATCCTAATATTTTTATTTTTTATTTTTTATTTTAAATGATAAAACAACAATTTGTTGATATAATATAAAATCAATACTTGTTACTATTTTTTAAATACATGTTATGTTTTAATATAAATCTTGTTATTTGTTATTTGTAAAGTGTATTTTAAATATGTTTATGTCATGTGATACACTGTTAATAGAAATGAAAAAATGTAACAGTAATCATTTTAATTCTTAAACATGTTTGATAATCAATCATGTTCAAAAAAATTTAATAAATACATTTTTAATTATTTAATTTATGAAAATTTAATCTTATTTATTAATGTCATTCAACAAAATGTGTTCTCAAAAAGGTTTTTGTTAAATTTTTTATTGTTTTGGTTTGAATATTTAACTATTTCTGTTTTATTTTTATGGTCATAATTTGTTTTTCAATACACTTTTGGTCTTGTTTTTTAAAGAATTGTATAAAGTGTAGTTTTGAGCAAATCATTTAAAAAACTTACCAAAATAGCATATTTATTATCTGTGTTTTTTCTTTAAATTGAGATACAAATGATCTTTTGTTATTAGAATCGTTTATTTATTTTAAAAAATAAACAATTTTCAAAATTCTGTATTGTGGTGTCCCGAATTTTTGCATTCATTTTATTTATTATTTTTGTGAATCATTTTTTGAAATAAATTTCTCTTTTTTTCTTAGTTAAAAAGGATAAAAACAGTCTTCAAAAAATAATTTTTTACTTGAATAATATTTAACAATAACAAAATTCTATATAAAATTTGAAGTAACGGGATTTTTTGTTTCTAAAATACACGTGAATGATTCCAAAACCGTGTTTTATTATAAAAAGTTGATTAAAAAATGAATAAAATTATCATAATTGAGTCTTCATTTATAATAAATAAAATAAATATCAAGCACAAATAATAAGTAATATTGATATACCGATGTTGTTGTCACAACGATAATTAAAATATCAAACTTAATAATTATTAAATGTTTACTCCAATTTATTTTTTCTTTAAACTATTTATTTCATTTTTCTTTTGTCAATAACCAAATCACATGTTTTTTTTTAATTTTGGAAATACTGGC
>NW_004440185.1:0-1836 GCF_000330505.1 Entamoeba invadens IP1
TGAACAATATATTAAACCCAATGAATTATTTATTAGATATCTGATCAGCTCTCTTAAATCTTTGCTAGAAGGTAAATACTTGTGCCATTCGACACCCACCAGAATGATACAAGCGGTATACCAAATTTGTATAACTTGTGAAACTAGCTAAAAGACGGTGAATATGTTGATGTATTCTTGGCCGAGACAATTACGACAATGAACAAGACACGGCAAAGTGAATAATTCAAATCAATTTAATTAAAAAGATTGATAATTTGTTTTATAGTATGGTTTCAAAATTATAAATTTATTATAAATTAACCATTTTAATGTTATATCAATCAGAAAAATAAATATTGAAACTGAAGTATTTTCCTTGTTTTTTATTCAAAAAACATTTGACGTGTTTGCCATGTTTTTCCAAGTGCCCATTCTTATTTATCGCCAAACTCTTTATTTCATTGGGCAGTATTCAAATCTATTTGTTTCTTCGCCAATAATACACTCTTAATATTGTGTTGGTGTGGTATGAGAACTTAAAAACCACTGATGAAAATATTAAAAAAAATGGGTAAATTAGGACTACGATTAAAAAGTGGTGTTTGTATGTAAAAAAACATTATCATAATTTAAGATAGTTATTAATAAAAACAATATTTATTAGTATTAATTTATTAAAATTACTAAAAATACAAATTAATTAGAAATAATTAAAAATCCAATTTAAAAAATAAAAGCTATTCCAATTAATAAAATATACACAAAGTTGATATTCTATAATGATTAGTTTATTTGTAAGTCTTTTATCACACACTCAAGCTACATTTGTCATGTCATTTCACAGAATCCGTCACATTCGTTGTCATACAAAATTGTGTTAACTTCAGGAACTTTTCTAGTCGTTTCAAGACTCTAAAACAATCGTGATATTTAATACCAACAACAATATGTGTGTATTTTTTACATTAGAATTTATGAATAATTTATAATAACTTATAAATTATCTCTTTGTAGTAAAGTGCATCGACGCGAGTGTTACATTATTTTTTATAACAAAGGAATTAATAAACATTTAAAGCTTTTCTTACTGTCAATATTTAACATTCTGTTTTGGGTTTCCCAAAATGTACAATTTGTTTGACGTCGTACCTCTGTTCAGTTGTTTTTCCAGTCATTACCGGTTTGCTAACACGGCTCAGTTGTGAAAATGAACGTTCAACTGAACAACTGGTTGGTGCAATAACATGTAGTTCTTCGACGATATTTTAAATTCTGGAAACATATCCCTCGTTTTCTTATCCATTAGATTTAGAACATTGGCTAATGTCAAAAATACAACTGGGCATTTCCTTATGAATGAAGATAAATACTCCTTTTTCCAAATTCGAAAACATTGCCTTTGGATAAGTATATCAATTGTGTCTGGCACTCCACACACAATCTCATCAGTCGCTGTATGATTTTCCATGTTTTTACGTGTTTTCAAAAAATGTCCACGAGAATTTACGAATTGACTGATTATGTTTTTGTTGTGTTTTGTTGTTTTTATTTCTGGTACCACATATGATTGTTCTCTTTGTTTTTTCAAAATTGGGGCTATCAGTTCTGGGTTTTCTTTTATAAATGACCTCATTTTTCGTGTTTCACTTTTCGAAAAACATTTTAGTTTTCTCAGTAATTCATTTGGTATGAAGTAAGTGTTTTTCGAATTAACGCAAGTTTGTTCAAACGGATCTTTTCATCAAAGTTTGATATTGTCCCGATGACAAACAATTCTTCTCTAACTGGATTTCTGGGAGTCATTTGTAACTGTGTGGACTTTTGGAATGGGTTAGCGAAACGAAATTGCAGAGC
>NW_004440185.1:1936-3447 GCF_000330505.1 Entamoeba invadens IP1
TTTTATATGTGGAAATTGTGTTGTTATTTGATTGACAAGTTCAATGCGTACATTTTCTATGAGCTGTTCTGGAATACCTCCATTAATTATGACATTGTCAAGTGTTTGACTTGAGACCATATTGTACTTTTTTAAATTACTCTTATCGATTGTTATTATGTCGGATAATCTTTTAGCCATTATGATGTTAAGTTTTGAAATGTTGTTGAATGCAAAACTTAATAAATATTGGTTTTGTAAAACTGCTGACTCGTGTTGTTTTTCTAAATGGAAGAGATGGTGATTTAAATACACTTTTCCGGCTTCAAAAAACTTATTGCAAATAATACAGTAGTTTAAATGTTTTGTTGCTTTTGGTTGAGTGTTTGGAAATTCCGGTTTAAGAATTAAACAATTACAAAATGATTGTGATCTTTTGGTTTTTAAACAGGTCTTGTACTTTGGCATGTAAAAATAACAACATTTTCAGATTCAAAAATACAATAATAAATAGTTTGATCATTTTTTGATATAATTAATTATGAAAGTATTATTTAATTTTATTTTTTTCGACAAACAAAATATATAAAATATTTGTAGTTTTTTCCTTTTAAAACTGAGACTTTTAATGTACATTAATTAGTTTTATTCAAAAAACTATATTTTTTTATTCTATTTATTTCAATTTATAATTTATTTACTCAGATAATACAAACTATTGTTCAATTAATTAAATTAATACAAAGTAGTATATAAATTATGTAGATTTAGGGGGGACAACATTTTACCTATATTTTCTAATAATTTAATTAAAATAGTGAGGGGACGAGTAATCTGAATTTTCTCAAAATTCTGGATTAAGAGTTCCAATTTTTTCATTTCCCCTAAAATGAACACTGATAAAGAACAATATATTAATATAACTAAAAAATCAAATTTCTAAATTCTATTTCGGTAAAGATGACTATTCTCAATATATTAATTAAAAATCATGAATTTATACTAAGAACTTTTTGAAATATTAAAATTATATAAATTCAATATTTTATTTTTCCCCTTTAAAATGACTTCACTGGAAGAATTTGAAATTTTAAAAATTAATCCAAAATATTCAATAAATAGATTAGGACAAATTAAAAATAATAAGAAAAATAAAATAATAAAAATTATGTTAAGACCAAGTTTAAAATATGATGCTTATGTTAATTTATCTGAAAACAAACATGTTAAAAAACATTCTTTAAGAAGATTAGTTGCACAACAATTTTTACCAGAATTTTCGAATATATGTACAGTTAAATTATTAAATTATGAAAATCCATTAGATTGTTCTATCAATAATTTAAAAATTATATAAATATTTTATTTTTTTTATTCCTTAAAAAGAGATGACTACTCAACAACCAATTAATAAATTAGAACGTTTAACTACTTATGTAATATTTAGCATTAAACAAATTAATACTAAATTTGGAAAATCATTTTTACTTATTGATAAAGATAATAATAAATATTTTGCAAATTCTAAGATA
>NW_004440106.1:0-1364 GCF_000330505.1 Entamoeba invadens IP1
CAATTAAAAAAGTAATCGATAACATAAAACAAACATTTAAACAATCAAGGTTATTAATAAAAAGAGTCTAAAATAAAATTAACAGTTCAAAATAAAAAACTTTTCAATTGTATAGTCTTAACCTATTTATCTTCTCTCAATGCTTGTTTTACTCATTTGTACTTTTCATTTTTATCCAAAACACAACTTTAATTATAAAGTTGTGTTTTTGTTTTTTGGCAAAATTTGTGTTATGGTAATCAAAATTTTAATCCGAAGTTTGTTTTTTATATTTTTCAAGTAAATTTTTGGTGCAAGATTTATTTGTCAAGTAAAATTTAAAAAATTCAGGTTCGTTATTTTGTTTTTTACGAGTAAATATTTATAACAAAAAATGAGGGTTAAGCAAAGGAAAAATTATTTAGAAATTATTTGTCTAAAAAATCGGGGCATCCCAGTACAGAGTTTTGAAAAACAGTTTACATAAAGGAAATATTGGAAACATCATTATCAATCAATTTGCCAACGAAATGATCCAACACAATCAATTGTACTTGATCAAACATTAACTTTTTGTTTTTTGAGCTTTGGTTGAGTATTTTCAAGAGCTTCTGCCATATCAAAAACACTTTGAGTTCACCAATTTGTTCTTTAATGGATTTTTCAGTATAATTTTATATCTTATTTGTACACTCATTAATCAAATATAAAACTATCTCGAGTTTTGAAGCATTTACAACATAACAACAGTCAAATTAGCTTTGTTGTAGAACTCTTTAAAAGGTGAATATTTCCTTGCAAAAAGCAACTCCTTAACTTTTTATTGGAAATATTTGATTGCTTGAATTGTCATTTTTAATAAATTATCTTATTAATTAATTCTATTTATAGAACACCTGGGGGTCCTTGTCATGGCTGTACAAAATAAAGTTCTTTTTACATTCCTTTCAAAATTTTTTCATATAAAAATTATTTAATTAGTATTATTAATTAATTAATTAATTAATTAATTAATATTTATAATTTATTGTTATTCAAATAATTAATTAATATAAATTAAGTCTATGTAATAAACATAAACAATAAATAAATAAATATTAATTAAAAATTGTTATAATAACTTTTTGTATAAATGATTTAATTATTTAATATTATATTTAATATATTTAAATTATTTCATCATTAAATTGTGTTCTATTTATAGAACATTAATAGGTCCTTGTCATGGTTGTACAAAATGGTGGTTTTTAATTTACTTCCTTTCAAAAATTTTCATATAAAATACTTTCTTTATTATTTATTAACTATTGTTTATAATTTGTTATTTTTTAAAATTATTATTTAACTGGCCGACAACCCAATACTGCTCTTTTTAACAGTTTTTT
>NW_004440106.1:1464-3268 GCF_000330505.1 Entamoeba invadens IP1
AAATCTAAAAACAATGATAAAAGTACACATAACCAATGTGAAAATTGCCATTTCTTGTTTGACAAAACAAATAAATTATAATAATCGTAATAAGAAAAATTTAAAATTGGTTATGTTCACTGAATGACGCATTGATAATAGTGGTAATTATTAACATTGAGTAACATGCTTCTGTGTTATAGTGAAAATGATAGAGTCGAAATAGTTGTAAAATATCATAATAATAAAACAAATCCATTATACATCGCTTTAACAGACAGTGATGCACTTGCAATTGATTATTCAGCAACCCAAATAATAATAATAATAATAATTTATACATCTTAATTCATAATAAAAAGATAATTTACTCATAATGTAAAAAACAACAAAAATTAAAAATATACACCAAATAAAACAATAAAATAGCATTGATAGACAAAGAAGTTTGGTTTTTTGTTGTTTGAAAAATTAAAAATATAGTTGTGGTTTACCTTATTCATTTTAAACACTTTTTTTAATAGATTATTAAAATATGTAACTGTATAAATCAACTTGTCAAAAGTCATTAACAAACAATTGGTTAAACAGTCCATATATTTGACAAAAAGTCGGACAATAATATAAAAAATATGTGGATTTTATGTAATGGAGGGAAATTGTTTTTAAAACAATAATATATTTGACACTAAAAACTGTTTTAATGATTGCTTGTTATATTTTAATTCTTTTGATAAACACTCTTCAAAAGATTACTCACAATATGGTAAATACCAAAAGATGATAAAAATATATTATAGACAGAAAAAAAACCAGTCAAAAATCTTGCTACATCGTACTGTTTGAAAAAAATACACAGTTGATATAATGGGTTTTATGAAAAGTTTATATTTTTGATAAAGACTATTGTGTGTACATATATTTTGTGTGTTTTTTTTAATTATCACTGATGTGTTCATGTTACTTTTGCAATTTGTATTTCATTTCAACTCAAAATTAATAATTTTTTTGTTTAATGTATAAAAAACATATTTATTTGTTTTGGAATAAATGTTATTGCATTTTACCATAATTTTTATTTTGCCATATTTTACTTTTTTGTCATAAAATTTTATATTTTTTTTTCACTTTTTTCACATTTTATTTGTTTTTTAGTTCATGATTTGAACTCGTTATTCCATTTTCATTTTACTATAATTGAACTACACTGTATAATATAATTTTTTTCAAAAAAACAAAAACACTGCTCTTTTTAACAGTATTGGTTTGTTGGGGATTAGGTACGTAGGTGAGTAAATGTAAATTAATTATATATTATAATTATAAACATAATATAACAAATTATTTAATAATTTTTTTAATTAAAGCTATTTTTGTATTTATTAATTTTTTCTTAATTAATTTTTAATATATTTCAATTATTGATCTTATCTTATTAATTTCTATTTATAGAACATTAAGGGGTCCTTGTCATGGCTGTATGAAATTAAGGAGCAGACCTTTCCCCACCCTCGCACCGTCTAAATATAGAATTTATTTACTATATTTTATAATTTTTTAATTATAATTATAGTAAATGGGAGTTTTGGATAATATTAGGTCTGGTTCAAAAATTCAAGAAATGCCGAAAATTCACCTCGAGTTAGTGGAAACCGAGTAAGACGGAGCATTGAAAAGAAGGCTCTAAAGACACACTCAAACAGTCTGTTTGTGCACCGTTTCACACACTTTCCAAGTCCTCCCTTGGCGCGGATCCCCCGATCCCCCCTGACCCCCCCGCAAGCGGGGGGAACCACATCCGCGTCCACACAGTACGGACAAGGAA
>NW_004440106.1:3368-9492 GCF_000330505.1 Entamoeba invadens IP1
AATTAACACGTTATAATGTAAAAAAATAACGATAATTAATGAAAATGTTTATTATTCAATAATTTAAATTGTACAATATGTGTTTGTTTTTTTAAAAAAGTAAATGATTAGATGGAGTAAGGAATATAAAATTACAATAAAACAATACTTTTTTTTAACAATTAAACAATAATGTTCTTATTGAAATCTTATCATAAAAATAATTCAAATATTGAATTTTATTTTCATTATAAAAATTGAACATAAAATTGAATAAGATAATATTATGTGTATTATCTACATAAAAGGTTATGGTTATTTTCAGTAAAGAATGAAAATTGCATCACAATTAACAACGTTTTTTTACTTATTAAGACATGCGACATTCTTGAACTGGCCCATATAACTATTTTAAAAACAAAAAACATAAAAATTGTCACAAGAAAAAAAGAAAAATAACTCATTATTTTAAATGAAATTTCTTTAAGCAATTGAATCTTTGTTTTGACCAATAAAACACATTATAAACTTGTAGAACCATCTATTTGAATTTTCTTTTTCATAAATCTATTTGGGAAAAATCAAGAAATAACAAAACAACAAACTTATTTTTTTAACCAAACAACATTACAATAGTAATAATGGGCTACTAATTAATTAGAAAAACAAGAAAAAATACGGAGATGTGTTTTTTTTTCAAAAACATTCTTCTTAAACACAATAAAATGACATATCATAACTTCAATCCATATGATTGTATTATAATGACACTGGAACGTTAAACCCACATCATAAGTGGTAGTATAATTAGAATAAAAAATTTATTTAAAACATAACCCACAACAAAAAATAACAACATGTGTCATTTAAAATGACACAACTTTTTATAAAAGTCTGATGTTTTTAATCATATTTTAATTATTTTGGCTATATAAACGGGATTATTCCTAAACTTATCATGTTAATAAATAAGAAACACAATTGGTAATTCCAAGACACATAACAAGACTTGAATATATAGCCCCGACTGATTATAACTTAAAGATTGGTTTTATACAAAGAATAAATAATGAAAATAACTTAATTATTAACACAAAACATGATAAAACATCATTTGTGCTGATCACTTGATCAACAAAAATATAATGAATAATCACAATGGTTGAGAGAAATTACAAAAAAAACAAATAAAATATCATTGCTCATTTATTATAAATATTAATAAATTTATTAAAATAAAATAATAAACATGATAAAAAATATCAATCAAAAAGCGAACAAGAGACTCAGAACATAACAAATAATAAAAAAAATTTCGTTTTCAACAACACTGAATATAAATGACTATTAATCAATAATTTCCTTAATAGCTTGAAACTGTGAATGACTTTTAATCAATGATTCCTTAAAAATGGTTACAAAAAGAATTTTTCAATATTTAAAAACTGAATAACTGAGAATATCAAAATGCGTGGAATTACTGGGTATCACATCATGATAGTCTGGAAGTACTTCGACAACATTACAGACTTAATTAACTTGGAGTTGGTATGCAAGAAGTTTGGTGGTAATATGGAGAAGTTTCACTTCAATCCATTTCCGTTGAATTCCAAAACACTTGAATACTTCCCAAACATCGAGATACTTCATTTGTGGAATAAAAAAGATGAGAATTTTGGCAATGGATTTATGACGAACACAGAAGAATATGAAGATAGTGAAAATGAAGTTGTTTTAAAAAGAGAATTTTATCGAATCATTGTGTGGTTCAATGTTAATTTTGAAACTGTTGACAGAAACAAAAGTCGAAACATCGAGTTTAAAAATGTTACTAACACTCAAAATGATAGAAAGAAATTTGGTAATAACATGCTATCGAGTGTGACATCAATTGGTGAATATTGTTTCAGTGGATGTAGTAGTTTAAGTAGTGTTACTATACCATTAAATATAATATCAATTGGTAATTATTGTTTTTATGAATGCAATAGTTTTAGTGATGTTAACATTCTATTGTATGTGATATTAATTGGTGATTATCTGTGGATGCAGTAGTTTGAGTGGTATTATAATACCATCAAGTGTGACTTCAATTGGTGGATGTTGTTTTTGTGAATGCAGTAGATTGAGCAGTGTTACAATACCACCAAGTGTCACATCAATTAATATTGGTTGTTTCAGTGGATGCAGTAGATTGAGCAGTGTTAACATACCATCGAGTGTTAGATCAATTGGTTGTAATTGTTTCAGTTATTGTTATAGTTTGAGTAGTGTTAAAATACCATCGAGTGTGAGATCAATAGGTGAATATTGTTTCGATAGATGTATAAATTTAAGCAGTGTTACAATACCATCAAGTGTTATATCACTTGGTTGTGGGTGTTTCGTAGATTGTAAAAGTCTGAGAAGTGTGACAATACCATCAAGTGTCACGTTGATTGATAAAAAATGTTTTTTAAAATGTAACAATTTGAGTAATATTGTTATACAATCAAGTGTTACATCAATTGGTGAATATTGTTTTTTAAAATGTGAAAAACTGAGTAGTGTAACAATACCTAAAAGTGTGATATCACTTGGCAAACATTGTTTCGATGGATGTTCGAGTTTGAGTAATATTGTAATTCCAAAAAGTGTAAAATTGATAGAAGACAAATGTTTTATGGGATGTAACAGTCTTGGTAGTGTGACTATATTATCAAGTGTTACTTTTGTTGGTGATAATTGTTTTCCAGCACACACTACTATTATTCAAAAGAGTAATTAAAATGAAACTGTTAATTTTTTGTGACATTATTACTAAGATTGTGTTTTTAATTATAATAACAAATTAACAATTATTAAAACACGTTTTGAAGCAATAACAATAATTAAATTTCACAACAGATGTTATCATTATATCGTTTTTTTTCAATTGAGTATCAACTATAAAAGCAACCCAGTTCTTATTTTAATATTATACTAAATAATTTGTTTTGTGTTTTTGGTTTTTATTTACCCATCAATTCAAGAGTCATAATTGTGTATAAACGTTAATTACTTGAACAGTAAAAATGTTTATATTATAATCATAAATAATAGTTTTTAACTTTGTTGTTGCGTTGTTTTAATTTTTAGTTTTTAAGAAAGATTTGTATTGTTACAACTTGAATAATGATACAAATATTATACATCTATTACAATACTATTTCGAGTCATATGCTTTAAATATGTTTTTCGTCGTTGATAAGTGCTTGTTTATTCTTGAATTTTTACAAAAAATAGAGTTTATATCAGCTTTGCAGTCTATTGTTATAGTTTAGTATTTAAACAAACAATGTACAAGACGTTTTTTATGTGTGTTGATATTGAAATATTTTCATATTATTTACTTTAAATAAAAACATCAAAAACGAAATTTGAAAAAATAACAAGTTCACTCTTCAAAATATCGATAATGTAGTTTAAATAATTAAGTGCCACATTATTGATGCTTAACACTTGTTTATCAGAAATTATCAATTTATTTTGTTAATTTGCGAAATAAACTTTAAGTTGATATGGTGGTATCAATAATGTTCTGTTTTATGAACTATGTTTAAAATAGACATTATGAATAAAATTTAACATTGTTATAAACTATTCAAACTATCCCGAACTATATCTTCCAATAACAATTATTACAGAATAACAATACAAAAAATTTATAAAAAATGATAATTTTGACAACATATAAATTATCAAAAATTTTTATTTTGTGAAAAAGAACAAAGAATACATCAAAATAAGTTAAAGCATCATTCAAAAAAGAAAGAATTAAAAAGAATTAGTTTATAAAATCAAAGAGAAAAATTAATTTTTTCGAGTAAAATTATTAAAAAACAAATTCTATTTTAGGAAGTGTACAAGTATTTTCTGGTGTTCAACAATTTTCTGGTCGGCTTTAAATTAACTAATTGTATAAAAATACAAAATAAAGTCTGTTTACTATTGCAATTATGTTAAAAACTTATCAATTTGTCTTAAACCCCTCAAGCTTCAAAGAAATTAATTACGACGTTATCCCGAACAAGTACGATAAAAAAATTGGACAAAAAAATGTTGTATAACAAAAACAAAAACAAAAACAAAAACAAAAACAAAAACAAAAACAAAAACAAAAACAAAAACAAAAACAAAATATAAAAATAAAAACCATAAAAAACTACATTTGTTTATAACTGTTCAATACATGATCATAACATATCGCGTCTCGTGTAAAACCACAAGAAGTGACATCGGAGAATATGGTTCAAAAGCGCGTTTGTGGGGTTGGCTTACAATCGTTATCCGAAAATGTTGTTTCTAAATATAAAACACTTTTTTCTGGTTTCGACCAATCAATTGACGACTTGAGGGGTTTTAGAAAACTATAGGGGTTTCGTACCGACTTGTAAACGATAATCTAAAAATATTACAAATAAAAAACTAAACCAAAAACATTAAAATGTAATTTACTATACTCAATATCACTAATTAAAAACCATCACAGTATGGGGAAATAGAGGGATGCCGACAAAAAATATAATGCTAATCTAAATAAAAATTGATTTTAGTTTTTTATTTTATTGGTTATTTTGTATTGAAAATAACCAATAGTTGCAGAGCATCCTTCTTTCTTTAGCATCCCTTTATTTTCTTTTACTATAACTATTAATAAATTGTCATTAATTAAAACTAATGTTAAACAAATCCTAAGCATTGGCCATTTTTCAAATCACTTGTTGTCGTCTTCAATTTGACCCAAATGATAGTTTGACATGTCTAATCTATAAAATATGACATTTTATTCATTTTAAATGATTTGTTTGACCTATTTATTTCGTCGTATTCACATTTTAAGATCTAGTTATCATTGGTTTTGGCTTTATAAGTTTTATAGTTGTTTAGTAATTTTGTTTTTTGATTTTTTTAACACACTTTTATAAAAAAACAAAAAATACAACCTATTTTTTTTAGAAAAACCACTTTATTTTTATTATAAATTATAATACTGTTATTATAAATTATAGTTAAAACCCAATATCGTCAAATAGAAAACAGACTTTATTATGTTTAAAAACCTTGGTATTATAAAATAAACATACATATTTTGTAATTGAGATTATAATGGGAACGTACTTTCCAGACCTCGCCCTGTTTACCAAAAAAATATTTGTTGCTGTGTTTTTTGAGACAAGTCCACCTTTCGGCCACTATCTATGTGCACCCAATGTCATTTATTTTCTTAGTCCGTACTATGTGAACGATGATGTCATACCCCCTAGCGGGGAGGTGGTCAGGAAATTCCACTCAATGGTATAAGTTGAAAAGTGGGTGAAACAATGCATAAAAAACAAGTTGAGTACCACTGACCGAGCATTGTTTTATTATTTAAATTACTCAATATCCACTGACTCAAGGTTATTTTTCAGAATTTTTAATTTGAAAACCAAATTTAAAATTATTCTAAACACCTTTTCGCAAAATTATAATTAAATTATTATTAAAATATAAACAAATTGAAATTTTAGACTTGGTTGGGGTGGGAAATAACAGCTTTAATTATTATTTACACATAACAACATAGTAAATTATATTTAAAAAACTACACACAAAACAATTTTGTTGTTTTTTAATATACAAACATATTAAGGGTCCTCATTGTTTGAATGAGTGTAATATTTATAAAAATATATATATTATTGTTTTAAATATTTAAACATTAGATTAAAAACAATAAAAATAATTGTTGTCTTGAGTCTGTTTTTAAACATTGTTTATTACAAAAGTTTATCGTATGTTTTTTTCTCGTTTAAATTTTCTTGAAATTATTATTTTTTAAAATGTGTTTTTATTTCAGATTTTGTTTAATAAAGAAATTACACGTATAACACATAATTGATTATTGCATTTTTAATGTGCAATAAATAATCAATGATTCAGTGTATTTTTTTAAATAATAATTACAATAATGACACCGTTTTCTGGATATAAATAATTATAAAAATAATTATATTCAAATGATATATTAAAATTACTAAATGAAAAATAAAATTCTAAAAAATATATTTTTTACAAAATTTAATTGTTTTAATATTTAAACTATTTATAACTAGTTATTAATTCATGTATAATTTAATTTACT
>NW_004440106.1:9592-12568 GCF_000330505.1 Entamoeba invadens IP1
AATAAATAAATAAATTGTAAATTGTATGAATAAATATATTTATATATTATTACAACTCTGTGTATTCTGTTTTTATTTTACGTTATTAAATCTTATTAAATAAAAGTATTACTTAAACTGGTAACTTTGGTTATACATACAATATTTTGGTATTCTTTTTAAAGCAACAAATAAAAATACACAACTTAACGTTCATGTAAAATCACACATTGTATTATTGGAAAAGTCTCATAAGTATTATTTTTGTTTAAACAAAAATACTTGATTCAATTAACCAAACAATTTATCAACAATTGTTATCAAATTTATAAATAAAATAATATTTAATTAGTTAGTATATAATTTAATGATGTATTTTTCAAAAGTGAATTTGAAATGCAATTTGTTTAAATAACCATTTGTATTCAAAAATTTATTTTTAACATGTTTTATGTAAAAATATACCAAATTTAAAGTTCTTTATTGTGTTTATATAATGTCATTTGAATTACTTCGGCTCTATTATAATCACTACAATATAAATTATTAGAATTGAATTATCATTTTATTAACTTTTATTAACTTTATTTCATTAAAATATTAAAAAAATAAATTACTTAATTATTTTTTTTGTTTTTGTTTTTTCTACACTCTTTTTTGATTTCTTGGATTACAGACCTTCTTTTTTTTCTTGGCTTTTTTTCAAGTATAATTTTTTTCTTTGTATTTTGAATATCAACAATTTTAGTTGGATTTTTATTTTCAAGTCTTGTTTGTTGGATAAAGTCTTTATGTTCACACATATTACCATTTGTTGAAGTGTTTATACCAACAACATTTTCATTGATACAATCTACACAATTTTCTTTTGTAACATTTTCCGTCTCGTTTTGTTCACAATTTTCAACTTCGAAGTAAACTTCATGATTTAAACCATCAAATAACACACTTACCTTTTCGAGAAAACAATTTAAATTGATTTCACCACAGTAATAATATGTTGTTAAATTTTTAAGTGTATTATGTATTATTTCAACTTTACTGTTTGATTTTTTATAATGTCCTTTTTTCATGTTTTTTAGATCTTTATTAACGTCTTCTATCACTTCTCCGATTTTTTCAACGAACTTCCAGAAACCAGGTTTCACGAACTCAAGCCTCCTGGTGAGCGCGGCGTGGTAAGACTTACAATCATTATTAGTCCTCTTTTTTTCTCATAAATTGACACCACAATGAAATGGGAAACGCGCCATTTATCCACACTTTATTGAAGTATTCCACAACTATCCCAAATGAAGGTACATGAGAATACCACGCCGTTAAAATACCAACTGTTTGAATAATATCTTCTTCTTTCAAAAAGCACACGGACTCTAATATTTTCACTGCATCTTTGAATTCCGTATTTAAAGAATACTCACATTTAAGTCCAGCATTATTGATAAACTTTCGTATGGCTTGACGTTGATGAAAAAGGCATCCTTTGTGCTCTAGACCAAAAGTTTTGTATTTTCTTAAAACAGCGATAAGCGAATTTTCGAAGTCAGTCACAACAACAACGTTTCTTCCAAAACAAGTATAATTTTCGTTGATTTCTTTTAGCAAGCATTCAATGGCATTAAAAAGTGTTTCATATGTATTTAAAGTTTTGTTTTTCAACAAATAGTGAATTGCTGGAAATGTTTGGTTGTTTTTGTAATTGACAATGCAGTGTATATAGCTGATAAAATTGTTTGGGGCAACTCCGGAAAGTCCCATCCATAAACACTTCTTTGCATCTTGCTAACATTGTCAATTGTTCGCTATTTCCAAATATAAGTATTCCATTTAGCTCATCTTTGAATAATAAATTGAAGTCGCCAACACTTATAATAACATCATAATATGAATTTGGTTCATTTTTGTAAACTTTGTTTCTTTGAACAAAGCGTTCTAATGTCGATTGTGTTATTCCTATAGAACCTCTTTTGTATTTTGTTATAACTGATTTCATTGTTATTTTTTTGTTGGTGAAGTTTGTAAGTCATTTTTGATAAAATTTAAATGATTTTTTCTGCGTAAATCTTGTTTTTCGTGAATGTGAGTTGTTGTTTTGCCATAATGATAACTTCCATCTGTGTTTTTTATTATAGTCACTTTACACTTTCGACAAGAGCAGCGAAAGTGTGTTCTTTCTTTGTCTATGGCATGAAACAAATAACCATCATAAATAGGCAATTCTTTTCCCCTTGTGCTTTTGATGCTCATTCTTGTTATATATTAGTTTTTATGTTGTATTTATAATTAAAAATACAAAACCAATGAAGTAATATAAATACATAAATGAAAAATAAACGATTATTTTTTAATATTTTAATGAAATAAAGTTAATAAAAGTTAATAAAATGATAATTCAATTATAATAATTCGGGTTGTAGTGATTATAATAGAGCCGAAGTAATTCAAATGACATTATATAAACACAATAAAGAACTTTAAATTTGGTATATTTTTACATAAAACATGTTAAAAATAAATTTTTGAATACAAATGGTTATTTAAACAAATTGCATTTCAAATTCACTTTTGAAAAATACATCATTAAATTATATACTAACTAATTAAATATTATTTTATTTATAAATTTGATAACAATTGTTGATAAATTGTTTGGTTAATTGAATCAAGTATTTTTGTTTAAACAAAAATAATACTTATGAGACTTTTCCAATAATACAATGTGTGATTTTACATGAACGTTAAGTTGTGTATTTTTATTTGTTGCTTTAAAAAGAATACCAAAATATTGTATGTATAACCAAAGTTACCAGTTTAAGTAATACTTTTATTTAATAAGATTTAATAACGTAAAATAAAAACAGAATACACAGAGTTGTAATAATATATAAATATATTTATTCATACAATTTACAATTTATTTATTTATTGTTGACAAAAATATATTTTTATAAAAGCTTGACAAAATACAACAATGAATTATTTTAAAATTTCTTTGTT
>NW_004440106.1:12668-15601 GCF_000330505.1 Entamoeba invadens IP1
CGACATATGTTACTTTAGAAACAACAACTTCGCTGCTCAAAAGTTGTTAAGAAAACAGGAGAAACAAAATACACTCTTCAATATGCTCCAACATGTGATGATAGTTCATGGACAGATGACATAAATGCGTCTTTAGAAGAAATTGATGCCGCATCTATTGGAGGGTATTATGTAAAATACAATTATTATAAAGATAATGATTACAAAACTGGATCTCCTGATTTTTATATAACCTCTCTTGGTTGTGTTAGTTTTGAAGGACAGAACATGACGATCAATTCTGATGATAAGAAAGTATACATGACTTATTATGCTGATTCAAAATGTTTAACTTCGGTTAATGGTAAATCTAACATAGAAAAAAATTTTGGAGAATGTGACAATAGTATGATTCCTGTTAATCAATTTACTGCTCCAAACTTTTACATTCAAGAAGATTCGACATATTTTCAGGTTTATGTCGAAGGAATATGTTACAAAGATGATGATAACAAATTTGTTGTTGTCAAAAAAAACGGTTACGTTTATGCGGGAAATTCATGCCAAGAAGCATTGGAATCGACAACCAAGTTAGATACTAAAACAGTACATAAAGAAACATCTTTTCCAGAATATTTTTTTCAAAGAAGTTAACAGTGGATCAAACGACTGTAACATTATTAGCAATTTGGCTCTTACAACTTACCCAGATAACTATTATAAAAAAGAAGGATATTGTATGTCAAACTCGGCATCTTCTGGATTCAATTTTATTACAACGAAAAACGAATTAACACATTTGTATTACACAGATGGGGCATGCAACACATTGGATAAAAATTACACTTATCAATACAAAACATGTGTATTAGACAATAATAAACAATACTAAACGTTCTGTTATAGTAAATCCACATCTGGTCGAGTATACATACAAAAGTTGGATATTACATATTGTATACAGTTGGTAGATGTTATGGGAATGAAGATACTACCAACAAAGCACAAAGAATCATCACAACCGCAGACACTACAAAGCCTTTCAAGTTGCAAGTTGCGCCATCTTGCAATGTTGATGAGTCTGAGTGGGTTGACTCTACTAGCACTGATACAATAAATAAAGTCACACATGAAATGGAAAATTCGTATTATCTTCAAGATCGAACATATGTTGATACTACGACATGCAGTGGTGCTTTGTATCCACTTCCCGATATTATATACACGTCACTCGGGTGCATTGATATGGATGGGTCTCATTTCACTTTAAATGTGGACGATAAAAAGGTGTATTTCAAATCATACAAAGACAAGGAATGCAAAACACCAGACACTGAAAATTACGAAGAAGACACCTTCAGAGAGTGTTCTGGGTCAGGTTCTTATAGAACAAAATACTATGGCCCAACACTGTATGCCCATCAAGAAGAAATGTATACCCAAACTTTCATTCCAAATAAATGCTATGTAAGTCCGATAGATGATACCAAGTTTGTTGAAATCAAAGACGACGAGAAGATGTACACGGCCGACACTTGTGATGATCTTAAAGCTTCAACTACGGAAGTTTTAGATTACAAAATTGAAATACTCGAGACTTTCCCTGCATACTATTACAGAGCCGTTTATTATGGAAAGAATGACTGCAATATGACAGCTAATTTGGATATTACTCCATATCCAGATATGTATTTCACAAAAGATAATATGTGTATTAGTGGTGCTACTGGATACAAATTTGAGACTAATAAAACTACTTTAACTTCATACTATTTCAGTGATGGAAAGTGTGCCACACCAAATGAAAAAACACCAAAACTTGTGTATGCTTACCAGACTTGTGAAAAAGATATCGATGAAGATTACTACATCTATTACTATGGTAATGATACGACTATCCCAACACCAATAGCACCCGAAGCTGCATTTGGGTTAATTGTTGTTATGATTTCTATGATCATTTTTGCCTTATTCTAAGAAACTTTTGACTCGTTTTGTTTTTTATATTTGTTAAATGTTTTAATAAAGTCAGTCCGTTAGCCTTATTAACCCTCCGAGGACTTTAAAAACCAAAAATAATGGATTCTGTGTGATTTTAGTTATTTTTCAAGTAAATGAGACTATTAATTCTTTGATTACTCCAACTTTCCTGAGACAACTGATTTTATAAAATTATATAGTAAAAAAATATAAATTATAGTAAAAAAGTGAACCTTTTGTTGAAGTTGGGACGAACAAAGGTTCTATTTTTCGCTTTATCCTTTCAGAAACAAGTCACAGTTCAATGGAATAGTCAGATCAAAATTTTATTGAGATGACCACAACATATTACAATAATAAAATTAATTATAAAATATAACAAAGAGATAACTGTAACGTAAAACATACCAGTCCAGAATATTCATAATCAATTACATCATGAAATAACAAAGAAAAGAAAAGAAATAACAGACTTAGAGGTGTATTGAAATTTCATTATGCAATTGATCTCAAAAATTAACAAGGGAAATTAAATAAATTTTTTGTAAACTTTGAAAAATACAAAAATTTAAAAATTGGGTTTAACTATTTTTTGTAAAAGAAATAAGATAAGACGTTAAGACACTTTTGTTTGTTTAGACTTTAAAAAAATTTCTCAAAGAAAATACATGTAAAATAACCAAAAAATTTCTTAAATACATTTTCAAAAGCATTAAAAATCGCAAAATCGAGATAAATTTATAAAATCAACTTTAACAATAAAAGTAGTCGCGTTTAAATAAACTTTGATCACCACGAGGTTTTGTGATCACTCGTTGAAATTTACGTCGTGCCACTGTCGAGGAAGCAAGATATGAATTTATTGTTTGTAATTTGAATATTTTATCATTTTCAAACAAAAACAAAAGGCAAAACGTGTTTTATGCAATCTATTTAGAATATAAAGATTTGTATTTGGTAAATAATTGTTTATT
>NW_004440106.1:15701-18374 GCF_000330505.1 Entamoeba invadens IP1
CCTTTCTAATATTATTTTACCAATAATAATATAGAGTCTAGAATGATAATATAATAATCATTATAGTTTAATTGATTTGATTTAAATAACAATAATGTATAATAATGTTATTCAAACACATCAAAAACAAAAATATGAAATTAATTTTTGTTTTAAAAAGGATAATTTTAAAGAATATATTAAATTAACGACTATCTGTTATTCCACGACAATGGATCAATAAGAAATAGGCAAACAATTGTAACTTATTAAATTATTAACAGTTATAGTTAAAAATATTAGATAATTTATAATGTATTTTTTATTCGATTGATTTTGTAACGAATTGTGTTTTGTGTTTTTAAATAAACGCTTTTGTTCGAAATTTAAAAAATAAATACAGTAAGGTTACCCCGTTTTGTTCAAAACTTTTCTTAATGCAAAACATTTATAGTTATTTTTTAATTAATGTAAACCATTTTAACAAATTAAATGCAAAAGAACATTTTTGGTGTTTTTTTATTTGGAGATTGCTATACAATAAAATGGTTTAAATTAATTAAAAGTACTAATTAAATCTTACATAAAATAACGTCACTTGCTACAAAACAAAAAAGTTTGTGATAAAACAAAGAAAATACTTGATATAAATTTGAATAAACATGATAATTGAGTTGATATTTCAAGATTTGTGATGAATAGATTTATAGTCTCAAGTTGCATTGTTTTAAACAATGTGCAAAACCAATTTATAATCAAAAATTATCATTTTTTAATCTTGATATCCCGAAAAAAACATTTGAATATCCAAATAAATATGGTAAATCAACATTAAATAATTGTGTAAAATAACACACAAATTTCTTGTTATATTTGGAATAAAAATTCAAAAAATAAATAATTACTTATTATTATAAATAACTTTGCCGCCTCGCATTTGATTTGACGAAGAGATACAAAAGGCTGCTTCATCATCAGAACTTGAAAAATCAAACAAATTTTCAAACAGTCAAGTCATCACCATTGGAAACGAGAGATTCAGATGCCAGAAGCACTCTTCCAGCCATCATTCCTTGGTATGGAAGCATCAGGTATCCACGATACTACTCACAACTCAATCGTGAAGTGTGATGTCGATATCAGAAACTAGTTGTATGAAAACATCGTCTTTTCTTGTGGAAAATCTATGTACTCAGGCATTAACGACAGACTTAAAATGGAGGCGCTCGCAGATGAACAAGGATTAAGCATGAGAAGGCTGTTTATGCTTGGCTCAATTTAATTATATTTGTATTGGTGTTCATTTGGTTTAGTTTTAATATTGTTATAATCAATCATAATATATAATAAATTTATTATCAATTATATTATTCAAAGGTTGATTAATTATAGTTTGATTTTTAATTTAAATTACTATACAATTTATTATACTTTTGTCACGCATTGTATAATGTATCCAAAACTGCTATTTTTCTTGACTTAAATTGATGTTTTATAGCGTTGTTTTACCATATAAGATAATTGTTTTATTGTTATTGTTATGTTAGTTGAATAACGAACACAAATAATGATAAATAACGGGGTTTTATCGTAATATTATGTTGTTATTTGGTTTTCTAAGTATTTTTAGTTTGAGTGGAATCCATTTTTTTATTTCAACAACAATATTTTTGTCATGTTCTTATTTTATTTTGGTTTGAACCAATCTTATTGTTATATCAAACCCACAATCTTGCACACTTTTTAAGTGTTTTTTATTTTGTTTTTGAAAAACTTGAATATCTGATAGTATTCTTTAATCAATTTTATTACCATTTTTATTTGTTTATGAAAACAGTTTATTTTTGTATTATTTTTATTACTGATATTAATTTGTTAAATTATATATTTTTTTGATTGAAGGACAAATCTTTAACAAAACCCAATTAATTTGAGTTTATGAATGATAAAATGTTTTATAAATAATTCAAAAGTTTGAATTTAAGTTGAACTATTTTACCAAATAAGTCAATAATTGTTCTAAATTGTTCATGAAAAGTCGCCATTATTTTCATTTTTTGGAAAAGTAAAATTATTTTTTGAAATTTTTTTCTGAAAAAAAAGAAAAAAATTTCAGTCCTCGAAGGGTTAATATATTGTATTCGAAGTGTAAAAAAAATTGCAACGTTACAAGGTGTGCAAGTTAAAGTATAGTTTAGTAATAACTTCGAAATTATAATTAATAATTAAACAATAAATAATCTTTTTTTAAAAAAATTAAAAAAATTAATAATTCTATTTTTTTAAAAAAAAATATAAATGTACTTACCTTTACTTGGACACCTTGGGAAGTCACCTTTGATGAAATAAGTCTGGTTTGTTTATAAATTATGATAAAATATAATATTTCTTGCTTTGAATTAAAAAACATTTTGTATTGTTTTAAAACAATAATTAAAACCAAAAATAAAAAATAAACAATATGTAAAACCAAAAAATATAAATTAAACCAAACTTTTATTCATTTTTTTTAATTTGTGCCAATAAAATTAACGTTTCGAATACAAAACCAAATTTATGTTGTGCTTATGTCAATACGTTCCACGGTCAATAGAAAACATTAATGTTTGTTTTTGGAAATGAAGTAATGATTTAGCAGATATAAAACAAATTATTTAGTAAATTAAATTGTCAAACAACACTATTTAAAATCAA
>NW_004440106.1:18474-20263 GCF_000330505.1 Entamoeba invadens IP1
AAGTAACCCTTGATTTTTGTTAAATAATAAAATTAATTAATATTAATTATATAGTCAGTCTAAAAACGTTGTCAGCTCTCCAACGTTGTCCAGGCATTTTTGGACCATCAAAAGTGGAATATTTCGGGAAACGGTTCGAAACATTCCAAAAACATTGTTTCGCAATTTTTTACCAGTATTTCAACGTTTTTTAATTTCCATATTTTTCAACTTATACTGTGTAAATTTCTGTCAAATGGACAACATTTTAGACAGACTTTATCATTTTTTATAATAACTTTATTAATAATTAATTAACTATAAAACATTTAAGTATATTTCAATTAATTTATATTATTAGATATGATTGTTATTTTTTGATATTTTTATTATAATTAATTCATACATTTATTATAATTGGGTGAGCGAAATAATTTAAAAACACAACTTTAAAAACACTTTCAAATACCAAAGTACCAAAACTCCAGAATCAAATGTTCTTTCAATCCATTTGAAATATGAAAAACTCTCTGAAAATGAGTTCTTCTGGGTGAAACTTGAGTACTACATTATATACCAATACCAAGAGTGTCGGGAAACGGTCGTATTATCCAAATAAGTTTTGTTAGTTGATGGGGAGAATAATATAGTGTTGACTGTTATTTCGAATAGCTCTAAGTAAGTCTCTCGTTCTATTAAAGTCATACTTCTGAAATTTGTCCGATGACTCGAGAAGCATTGGGTCGATCCATTGGTTCCATTGAATTGAATCGGAATACAAGTCGGGAATTTTATTCCGATTCCCGACTTGTCCAATCCTTAAGTGACAATAAAGGAGTGGTTGACCTCGAATTTGCACGACGCGCATCGAATGAAGTGAAGCTTTTTGTTATAGTCTCAGAAGAGGTAAATTGGAAACACAACTTCAGCAGTTGGTCCGTTTTAGTGTCTGTTCGTGTTAAAAGCGCAAGAGTCACTGTGAATTCAAAGTGATTGTGGTTGATAGTCGAGTCATTTCTACTTTCACTCATTATAGCGACTCCGTTCTGTTCTTCAACACTTTCGTGGTGTTCCAATTCTTTGTCTTCTGTTCCATTTTTTTCGTGTCGATCTTCCATCTCCTCGTTGTCTTGAACTACAAGCAAACTTGTGACTTCCTTATCTACAGGCTGTTTGGGGTGTTTGTAAAATTCTCGGATCTCATCGACACTATCATCAAAGAAAAACACCAGTTTATAGTTATCCATTGTTGTGACTTCTGCTATTTTTTTAAAGGTGTCATGTTCTTCAGGTTTCAAAGATTTGAACATCCACCTTTCAACGGAAACATATTCTCCAAGCAACTGTCCATTTTGCAGTTGATGGTAAGTATACAACGAGTCTCTGTTTAAGTCTATCATCGGGTTGAACATCAAGGTGTCGCGAATTGAAATCAATTTTGATTCGGCAAGTTTTTCTTTGACTTTCAAAGTGCACTGAGTTTGGTAAAATGCTCGACACCGTTCTTTGTTTTCAAGTCGAAGAATATGAGAAACTCTGTCGAGATAATCAATGATAGATAGTGTGTTATCCAACAACAGTGTAGCTTCATGTTTAAGAAGTTTATTGATTAATTCAGTAGTGTTCCTCCCTGTCTTGTCCGACACAAGAAATTTTTCTTTGTCGTTGATCAGCATTGAAGTAATTAATTCGATCAGTGCAATAAGTTCTACTCTTTTTATTATTTTATCATTAATGTTTTTATGGGAACTTTCAGAGTATTTATCCGTCCTTATTGCCTTACCAAAGCAACACCACAATTTAACAGAAA
>NW_004440106.1:20363-23067 GCF_000330505.1 Entamoeba invadens IP1
TTAAACTCCTCGAACAACAATTGAAGTGTTTTGATGGTAATAAATTCGATAGGTAGGAGCGCAGTTCCAATAATCCGACGTACAAATAATTTAAAGTGGTTGTTGTTACGATAAGCACAAGAACAAGCAACAATCCTACTTTCTATTTTACGAAGTATGCTATGTGCAAAGTGAAAGTAGCATCCCTGAAATTCAACGGCCGGAAAACATTTTTGAAAAGTGGTTATAGCGTCCATTTCGAAATCTCCTAAAAACACCTTTTTGTTACCAAAAATTGATAAACCTCTTTGGTTAGCCAAATTTTCAACTGCGGCAAATATTTGGGAGTAATTGGCTTTTGATTTACTTTTCATTTATATAAATAAACATGATACTGCCACTTCGTTTACAAATGCATGTAATATGTACATTTGTCCTTCGTTGTTAACTACTTTAAATGTGCCATCCCCAAATATCACTTTTGATATACTCAATAGATATATTCCACTTGGAAGACCAAAAATAGTCGCTTCACCTTCTAAATAAGCCAAGATGAGTGGAGACTTCATTTCAAACAACTGTTTAATTTTAGTTGGTATGCCAAAATATTTTTTTGCTTCATATTTTAAATGGGAAGCCTGTTTCTTCGTCTTTTTAGCTCCTTTAAAATTTCTGTTGATTAACGATGTTCTCTCTAGAGGTTTTGAAACCAGTGCTACTTTCAGTTGGTCTGTCAATTTGACACTTTCGATATCTTTTTTTAGATATTTGCCCGGCCTCGTTTTTACTTACAGCTTTGTGAAATTTCAGATTGTACTCTTTGATGTTCCGCACACCAACAATGTTGTTATTGTCATCAATGATGAGAGTAATTCTAGAAAAGCAGACTGTGCATATATAAAAAATACTCTGGTTTTTATGATAGACAAATCCATCGTATACGAACATGTCACCCAATTTCAATTCTTTACGATAGGGTTCAAGTGATATAATTCAAGTGAATAATAGTTTAAATTGATTTATTTTTATAATTGTATTTATAATTTAATAATTTAATTAATGGAAAAAATAAAATTATGTTTGTTTGAAAACTAAAAATATTATTCATAAACTGATTATATAAAATTATCTGAAAACTTGTGTATTTTTAATCAATAATTTAATAAAACAATTGATTATTATATAAAAAAAAGTTGAAATAATTATTGTAAAAACATTTTTTATTATTATTGTAGAATGACAATAATTATACCATTTATTTCGAAATAATAATTTTCAAATAAATTAATAATTATTATGTAATTCCAAAACTCAGTTTCAATTTAAACAAAAAGTATTGTAACTATTATGTGACATAATTAAATAAAAGATTGATAACATATTTTTGTATACATAAACTTTTTTCAACAGAAACACATAATATATCAATTAAATTGTTATTTTTAATAAAGAAAATAAATAAAAATGTTATATCAAATAATACAGTAAAATATACTCAAACAATCAAGTCAATTACATCAGTCGACCTCCTCGATCTTCGGCCCATTTGTGTCGCTCTTCTTTTCGCCCTGTTGTTGTGCACTGGGCATACCACTTTGTGGCATACTTCCTGGCATGTTACCAGCGATTGGGGGAAAACTCGCCCCTATACAAACTCGCACCCCGAGAATTCACCCCTGTAATTTCACAAAAGTTCAACACAAGTTCAACAAAATTTCAACAACAAAATTTTGTATACAATAAATAAAATATCTATATATACTATAATTAATATTAATAAAATATAATAATTATTTATTATAAATATTAATAATTATTTATTATAAATATTAATAATATTTATAATATTAAATGACACAAAACATCAATTAAATTATGTTTTTATTAATAATGAAATATGATTATATTATATAATTTAAAACCATTATGAATATTAAAACCTAGTAATTTTTATGGGGGTTAAAATACAAAAACCATTTATTTAAACAATGGAATTTCATGAAAATCCATCATCAAATTTTCCTTCTCCTCCACATTTTGTTATATTACAATCTGAAAAAGGCGAAGAAATGCCTTATGTTGACGGTTATAAATTTTCTCCAAAAGATCGCGCTACCGGGTCTTTTCGTTGTAGAGTATGTGGAAAACTAATTTGGTGTCATCGAGATGAATATGGTCATTTAGACAATTTTGAATATCGTGGTAAAAAAAGAACATGGACATGAAACTTCTGATTATTTTGATGATTACTACACGTGTCTGCTTAGAGATTTTTAAAAAGCAATTCCTCGACATATAAAACAACTTCAGAAATAGTCGCTGAAAATTATGTTATGGGTTCGACCAAACGATTTTCAACGGGAGAAAGGTTTGTGAAATTAAATAAACAAATTGCTATGAATCCAACATCAACCGATCAAATTGTATTTACAGATGAAGAAAAAGAATTGATATTAAATAATGATAAAGAAATGATTATTTTTGGGAAAAAAGAATATTTTACTTTTATTTGCCAATCAACAATACTTCTTATTGATGGCACTTTCAAAACATGTCCAAGTTTGTTATTTAATTGCGTCTAAAAAATAATTTAGATGATATTACATTTTGTTTAACAATCAACTTCTATTATTATTTATAATATTGATATTGATATTGTTGTTTATTAAAACAATTTAATATTAAACATAAAATAATATATATTGTAAAAATAAAATATATGTTA
>NW_004440106.1:23167-27792 GCF_000330505.1 Entamoeba invadens IP1
CCAGTTAAAATATTCAAACTCAACACAAACAACAGAGATGTGTTTGTGTTGAGTTGTTGCGGATCCCCATTACCGTTTGGCAATTTTATTTATTTATTTATACACACAGCGCATATGAATTAACAATTAGATAATGAAAATTACGCGCGACTAATATTTGTTTGTTTTTTATGTTATTTATTATGTTTAAGTGGCTGATAAATACAATTTATTAACAATTAGAAATGGGTTTAAAGTGAATATAAATTATTGATTATTATTAGTATTTTTATGGTTAATAAACTGAATAACAATCTATAGTTTAGACACTATATTAAACTAATCAGTAATTAATTGTTTAAAGTATGTATTAGAAACTGAACCTTATATTATATTTTTTAATCTAAACATTTAATAAGTTATATTAAAATTTTACCTAAAATATGTTTAAAAGATTATTAATCACTTCATTAGAAATATCAGAATAAAAGATATAAATTTTTAATTTCCTAATAATATATATATATATTTAAAATTAATATCATGTAGTTTTTATACTGTATTTTAATTATAAGAACATTCTTAATTAACCAAAAAACTGAGACTGAACCTTTTTTCATTCAACAGCTTTTCAAAGAAGAAAAAAGAAAATGGGTGTGGGTTTCTCTCCTCACTTTAATATAAATATAATTGTTCAAAAATGCCAAGTAATTAATTGGAAATGTTTTAAAAATAAACATATAAAATAATTAATAATTATTTTAAATTTACCATCGAATTTCGATTTCTTTTCAATTATATAATAAAAAATATCAATAATAATATATTTATTAATTTTATTATTAAAATAATATTACAACTTAATTATAAAATGTTGATAATTTGAATTGGTTAATTGCAGGGCTGCAAACCGGATTCAACTGGTGGCTAGCCCGTGTTAATTTTTAAATATTTTCAGCCAGAATTTGTGTTTGGAACTATTATTTTTAATTCGTTGAATAAATTAATTAGGATTTGTCAGCCAGTAGTGATAAAAAAATGGCTAGCCACAAAATCGTCCGAACTATACACATTCTAAATGATGGTAAAAAAGAAAACCATTTAAATAATGAGGAATAGAAAGTATAGTTTTATGTAGTTTTGAAAAGCCATAACAAATCTCCATGTTTTTATAATAGTTTTAAAACATAGTAAATTAAATTAATGGTAATAGTTTGTCGTTTGTGTCAAACAAAAAATACATAAGTAAATTATAGTAATAAATGATTATTTATTCAGAAATAAAAAACACAGAAAACAAAAAGACAAAAAACAAATTGTTACCATTTTATATTTATGTTTTTAATTTGTGTTAATGTTTATTTCTGTGAATTTGTAATGTATCACAACCATCTATTTCGAATAAATTTATATAACATAAATATGTACATTTAATTGTTTGATGTGTTGTGTTTTCATCAACAGACATTACTTGTTTTTATATATAAATAATCATTAGGATTTTTGAAGTGTTTTAATTAATTATTCTACAAAACGATGTACTACTTGATAAAATAAAGTATATTGTTATTTGACATGTATGCAAAATACACATTCAAATAAATTACCCAAATCTAACACGTTTTGAATTTTAAATAATAAAGAAAATGTTTGTAATATTCAACATTAACAATTTGTTTTAAATAAAAAATGATAATATAATAGTGTAACATTAAAAACATAATTTTCAACGACCATTTAAATGTGTATGGAAAGGGATAATACAAACAACTAATTATAATTAATATGTATTTTTTAGAATGATATGAATTGTTTTTGTGAGTCAAAACAAATAGTTAAATTTTGTACAAGTCGTTCCAAAGTTGTTAACAAGTTGTATTGAATTTTAAATATAAAACTATTATCATGTTTTCATTATCAAATGTGCTATTTATAACACAACAAAATTCACATAAAAATATATATATTTATATGGTATCGTCCAACCTTGTAATGTCAATTTATATGTTGTTTAATTATTATTCAATAAAACAACAAACTGTCATCTAAATTAATTTGTGTTAAGATTTTAAATCACTTTATTCTATATTTTGGTTCTAATTATCCTAATATTTAAATTGAGAAATGTATCAAAACTCTTTTTGTGTTTTATTTGATACACTGATTAATGAATACAATAAAACAGTGATTACTTTAAAGTTTAAACAATTTAAATGATATGTCATGTTCTAAAACAAAATGTAATGACAACATTTTTATTTTACTTCAATCCAATAACATTTTCCTTTTATTTATTTATGCCATTCAATCAAAATTTTACTCAAAAACTTATTTGTTTTATTTTTCTTTGGTTTTTGGTTTAAACATTTAAATTTTTCTATTTTTTTTTTCTGGTTATTATTTGTTTTTCAAAACACTTTTGGTATTATTATTTGAAGAACCAAATAAAGTGTAGTTTTGAGCATATTATTCAAAAAAATTCCCAAAACAGCATTTTTTTAATTTTTATAATTATTTTCTTTAAATTGAGCAAAAATAATTCTTTTGTGAATAGGATTATTAATTTTATCCAAAAAGATAAAATGCCATTTTTTCTTTTTCAAAAAACAATTATTTAATTGAGGTTTGCAGCCCTGGTTAATTGACAAAGAAAACAATCAAAATTGTATAATATTTTATAATAAATATATTTTTTAAATTAATTTTTAAACAGTTTAGTTTAACAAAATTATTTAAACAATTATTTAATGGTATAATTTCAAGAATTTAAAACTTCAAAAACATTTAATTGTTATGCAAAAACCATAGAAAAGATGAAGCAAGGGTTAAGCGTGTTTATATGATAGATCCAATTAAAAAGGCGGAAAAAGTTTTAGAGAATCAATTTAAAGAAATGAATAAATATTATTGTGTTAAAATAAGTCAACAATTTCAAGAAGTGTTTTATTGCTGTCCTTTCTGTGACACTGGAATGAAAAAAAAACTTCAAGAAAATGTCATCTTACTTCTCTATATGAAGATAAAGATTCGATCTATTATGTTTCTTCGGATGTATTAGACTATGTTGTTGCACATTTTGTAAAATATCCCAACGTATATATCGAATTAGAAAAACTCAAAAAGTTGGAATCAACTAATATTCTTGGAAGAAGAAAAGTACAAGATTATAATATTTTGACTTTGGACAAAGCAAAAGTTCAGTTCAGAAATGGAAATAGATTATGTGGATGTTCTGAAAATGAAATAGATTTAATAACACCACTTTATGATAAACCATTAAGAGAGTTATCAGTTGTGGACTCAATGATAGCTGAGACACAACTTAATGGTAATTTGGAAATTTCAGTTTGTCAACCAAATATAAGTAAAGGTAAATAGCAAAAACCTAGAAATGATCTCAAAGAAATTTTGGAAGAAATTCACGAACTGAACAAGCCAGAAAATAGCGGGAAAGAAGTCGAAACGATAGTAAACTTTGTCAGAAAACACACTTGCGATAAAGTGGGTAAAGAATCAGATGAAGATAAAGGACTTTTACTTTCATACTTTATTTGTAGTTTGAAAAATTCTACAAGACTTTCTGAAAGTCAATTTAATATCATCGATAAAATATTTAAAGTGCTAGAATGTTTTGGAGTAAATAGTTGTATTGCCAAATATATTTATATTAGTGATTCAACAACAAAACTCAAATTGTTGGAATTGAGCAAAGTCGAATACTCAAATTTAAAAGAACGTTTCTCAAACTGTCAATGTTATAATATAATGTTAGACTCTCTAAAAAGAGGTACAACTGAGATTTGGGGATTTATAGGGGGTCTATAAACTGGTTGGGATACATAAACTAGTTGGGGAATTTATTAGAAACTTTTAAAGGAAAAAACAATATTTACACATATTTTGGAAAAGAAAAACCCTGCTCTGCAGTTTGGGGAAGTATAAAACATGTTAATTTCTATTTTTATTTTTGTTGTTTTGCAATTTTATAAATTAATAAAAACCAATGAAACCAAAAAACAACCAATGAATAAAAACAAATCATTTATATTTTTTGTGGATAAAATATATTATTTCGGAAGAGAATCGCATTCTCTTTTTTATCATATAACACACATTTAAACATTTTGTTCACACACAAAAAGTGGTCAACAACCGTGGCAAATTAAATTATCTCGCTCTCACACACATTATATATTATATTTTATCACAATCTCTCCCCGCATATTATAAATATTGAAATGAATGACTGTTTTGAGTTCAAAATATTTTCTTTTATAGTCCAAAATTCGATTTTTTTTAAAATCTGTTGACTTTTTAATCCATTTTTATTTTTATGTAATTTTATCTTATTTAAAATTTGATTCGAAACGTAACAACATTAATAGATTAATACAATTAATATTTTAATAAAATCAATTATTAAATTTAAGTTGTTTATCGAGATTCATTTGAAATTATTATGGCAATAAATGTCCATTAAAATATTTATTGAGAGCATTTTAATAAAATACCATTATTTTTATAAAATGTTTTTACTCAAGATGTATGTTATAAAATACTATCATATCTTATCATTATTAATAATATTTATTATGCTTATTTATTAGTTTATTAAATTATTAATTTATTAAGAATAATTATTCAAA
>NW_004440106.1:27892-32666 GCF_000330505.1 Entamoeba invadens IP1
GTATATGAACAAAATGTTTTAATTTGGCAAGTGATGGTGCAAGTATTTGTCTTCAAAGTAATGGAATAATGGGACTTTTTGCAAAACAAGGTGTTGTGACAAATGATTTGTTTGAAAATGTGAAATTGAAATATTATATTGTTTAAATCATCGATTAAATGTTACAACACAAACCATAAGTAAATCCGAAGATGCGTGGGAAGTATTTGGTCTTTTAAACTGGTTGACAAATGCTCCAGTTTGGGATTTATTTTTTTCGAATTAATAAAAAGTATAACATTAGTAAAAGAAAGTAATACCACAAAAATGTCTGGTTAGATAAAATTATTACAAATCCGTGTAAAATTTTGGTGTTGAAAATTATGATAGCATGTTAAAATTTTATATGGGCACTGTAGCAACAGAGTTGTGGAAACAGGAATTTAAGTTTATTCGATTTATAAGTATTCCATTTATTCCTGAAATTCCTGCAAATCCTTTTTTTCAAGGTTTTGTTATTTTTTGTTGATTATTTACTCAATATTCAACATGGAGTATATACAATATTACAATTTCAATACTGTATTTATCCCCTTTCCTACAAAGTTATAAAAAAGTAATTAAATTTATCTATAACATTTGTTTGAAAAGGCGGATTTTCAATTTTTGGGACTCATAAAAATAAAATTCGATGAAAAACAACTCAAAAAACTTCCTGAATTACAGATGATGTGTATTGCAATTTTTGATGATTTGTTGTATTCGATGTCTGTTCGATTTTCTTGTTGTTGCAATTTAATCAGAAAAAGTGATTTCCCTTCAAATGGAATTGATGTAACATCATACAAATTGTTTATGGAAAATGGAACTAAGACTCGTAAAAAATATAAATGTGACGATTTAATAAAAGTGTTTTATTTACCAACTAAAATTGTAAAAAACAAAACTGTTAAAATACCAAGCTATTTAAAATATATGGAAAAAGAACTAAAGAAAGCTCTTGAAGTTACAAGAACGATTGATTACACAAAAATAATGATCGGGCTAAAAATGTACAAGAAAAAAAATACAAAAATTGTGTGGTTTGATAAAATTAGCTTGCTTGATATACTTCCAAGTTTAAATAAAACCTAATTCTCAAAAATATATCAATATTATGGGTATATAATTTTTCCCAATTCAAGCACTGCTTTTGTCGAGGGAATTTTTTTGTTAGTGGGGAATACAATTAAAGATAATCTGGACATCATTACATTAGACGCAAATACGTCGTTAAGGAAAAGTTTTATACCAAAACAATCTTCGTCTTTTGCTGAAATTAACAAAAAAAGTTTGATATTTTGTCACAAAATATAAAAACGGATTGTATTATATTAAACAAAACTGTGTCTAATATATATACAAAACTATTAGTCAATTTGTATATTAATCAGTATGTAATTTGAATGAAACCAGTTTCAATTATCAATTTACTTATTTTTGTACAATTAACTTACTATAAAATAATATATAAAAAGTATTATTTTAAATTGTTTATTAAATAGTAAAAATGTACTTTCATAATTTATATATAAAGTCGACCAGAAAATTGTAGTACACCAAAAAATACTCGTACACTTCCTAAAATAGAATTTATTTTTTTAAAAAAAATAATTTTACTCGAAGAAATTTCATTTTTCATTTTGATTTTATAAACTGAATATTTTTTGATCTTTTTTCTTCCAAATGATGCCTTAAACCGTTCTTGATGTATTTTTTGCTCTTTTTTACGAAATTAAATTCTTTGAAAATTTATATGTTGTTAAGATTATTCTTTTTTATAAATTGTTTTTTGTTATTCTTTAATTATTGTTATTGGCAAGTATAGTTCGGTATAGTTTGAATAGTTTACAACAATGTCTAATATTTTTCGAAATGTGTTTTTTGAACAAAGTTCATAAAAATAGAACATTATTGATACCACCATATCTACTCAACTCAACTTTCATATCTTAAATGAACAACGGTGACTCATCGATTAATAAGTTTTTGGCATTACTAATATGGCACTTAATCATTTTAATTACATAATCGAAATTTTGAAGAGTGAACTTGTTATTTTTTTCAAAGTTCGTTTTTTGATGTTTTTATCGAAAGTAAATAATATGAAAATATTTCAATATCAACACATTCAAAAAACTGTCCTGAAAATTGTTTGTTCAAAGACTAAACTATAACAATAGACGTGCAAAGCTGATATGAACTGTATTTTTTATCATTTATGTTTTTTTGTAAAATTTTAAGAATTACAAGCACTTATCAGAGACCATAAAAACATATTTCCAAGCATAAAACCCGAAATTGTACTGTAGCCGAAGTATAATTTTTGTATCATTATTCGAGTTGTCATAAAACAAAACTTGATAAAACACAAAAATTTTAAACAACTTATAACAAAGTCAAAACCATTTTTTTATGATTATCAAATGAACATTTTCACCGTTCAAATAATCTTGCTTTTACAAAATCATGACTTTAAAACCGATGGTTAAATACTAATTATAAACATATAACAAATTATTTGATAAAATATTATAATAAGAACTGGGTTACTTTTAAAATGACCAACTTTTATTGTTTTTGATAACATCAATTAAATTATAAACATGACATTAACTCAATAAATGAGAACATCGGGTGCATTTTATAAGTGTTTTCTTGGCTTTTAAAATTGAAAAATACATGAAAAGATATCGAAAAAATTGTTCAATCTGACCAAAAATATCAACAATATACTAAATGAATATAATTTTTCTAATTATTAATAACTATATTATACATAAATATAAAACAGGTGATGTTTTTTTGAAAAATAACAATAGTAATATTTATTAAACAATTATAGTATATAATTAATGTCTTTTTGACACTATTTAACATTTAAAAGAATAGTTTAATTGTTATATTAAAGCTATTTATTATTAACATTTAACATAACACCATAATTATAAATTAAAATATACATTCAATTCAAAAGATAGAGGAATACATAAAATGTAATTAAAATGTTCGTAAGGTGGGTTTGGTTTAACTTGGATTGTTTTCATAATGTAATAAATTATAATTAATGATTTCTATAATGACAATATTGTTAAAATTTGTAATAAATTGTGGTTATCTAAATTCTATGTAAATAATACTGTTAATAATAACACATTAAAATCATTAATTTACATGTTAATAAATAAAAAATATACTAGTCTAGTTCGAATATATTTAAAATAATTTTATATACTATTAAATATAATACAACATTTTTTAATTAACATTATTATTTCAATTTTTTTCATAATAATGTATTAAAATTTTATTATTGAATATAGTACATTTATCGTTTTTTCGTTAATTAAACCACTTATATTTTGGAATAAACAAATGATTTGTAATTTAATAGTTTATAAATGGTTAATAAATGGTTTATTAAATGTTTTATTCTCTAAACAATTTGAATTTTTTTATACATTTCAATAAAAGTTCAATGTTTTTGATTTGAAAACAGCTTCGAATTGTTTCTTATATAGAGAAAAGGACAAAGAAATTTTTATTACCTTTTCTTTAAAAAATTGTAATTTATGTACACAAATTTATTTTAAAAAGTGTACGAGTATTTTATGGTGTAAGACAATTTTCTGGTCGACTTTAAATCTTATATTTTTACAATTAATATAATTTTTTTTCAAAACATAGGTGAATATAAATTATTTACATAAGTTTTGATTTGTTTATTTACGTCTCTTCATAACCAGGCGTATTAATTTTTTGCCTCGTTTTTGTTTTAAAAAACAGGAAGTGGTGTTAACTTTTTCCCAAAAACACATTTTTTTAAAAAAAACATTTTATAAAATAAAACTGAAGCATTTTTGGAATTCGGCATTCACCGTGAAAATTTTGGTAAACGCCTGGTTGTGTGTCTCTTTTAAAATAAAGTGTCAATGAATCAATTAAATTGTAGTATTTTGTATTTTTATAATTATTGCAATAATACAAAACTAACAATGTATTTTTTGAATTGAATAAACCATATTACTTTCAAAACAGTAAAACTTATCTTCAGATTATTTTATTGATAAAAACGATTATTCTAAATATGATAATAATCAGTCAAAATAATAATTACTCATTGAAATGAAAACACGCAAATATCAGAGTAGCTGCTTTGAATTTGTTTTGTTTACAAACGAATTATATAATTGAATGGTTTTGGTGTACAATTAAATCAACACAAAAAATATTTATATTGTTATGTTTTAAAGTAAATTAAAAACAATTTTGTGTTAAATACAAATTATCGTTTTATATTTTTTCATTTTATCATATGGTATAAATTATTGTGTTTTGTCATTTATTTTTTGTTTTTCAAAAATGATAATGTTATTTACCATTTTAATGTTTTTTAAGTTTTTTTTCAATAACATGATCGTTTGCAAGGTGAAGCAGCTCCCATAAATGCTTTGGCCTAAATTTCGGGAAAAAAAGGTTGCCACATCATCGGCTATTTTCGGCTATTGTTTTTCTTAAAATAAAATCAAAATTTTGTAGTTTATTTTCACTGTAAAATAACGGGTTAATTTAGCCAAAAAAAAGAGTAAAAATTACCTATAGACAAGTTCTTCCCGAAATCCAGCAATTAAAATACGCAAAATAATCAATTAATTGTATTTTTATAAACTATACTTTTAATATAATATAACTAACTATTTTAAAACATTTAAACAAAAATGTATTATAAATAATGATATTATATATTATATATATT
>NW_004440106.1:32766-40504 GCF_000330505.1 Entamoeba invadens IP1
TTTTTTGGATAATAAACTAATTAAAAAACCAATAAGAATTATTAATTATTAATAAAAAACAAAAATAACACTATACATAAACTATAATTTATTAAAAATATTATAATTTAAATAATATTATAAATAATAGTTAAATATATACTTAAAATATTAACAATTAATTATAAATAAATATAATTAAAATATAATAAAAATATTAATAAACGTTTAAATAAAATTATGAATTGAAATTAACATATTAAACAATTTAACAATTAAAAAATGTTATTAATAATATTAGTATTATTTATCATATAGTAACTATTTAGTTATCAATCATAATATAAAATAACAGTCTTTGTTTAATTTTAATACGTTAAATCTGCTCAAACTTGATAAACTCAATTTTTTGAGTTCAAAAATTTAAAAAAAACAAAAAAATAATTCAATAAAAATATTCAATAATAGCAAAACAAATGATCGAAAAACCAAAATTGTGTAGGATGTAGAGAGGATGTAGATACCAATTTAAGCTAGTGATTAATAATATTTTGTGTTCAGTGACAATAAACACAAAACAAACATTTGAAAGTATACTGTGTTGCTGTCAAAAAACAAACATAATTATTTTTTGTGTGTTAAAATGTTTATTTTAAACAATAAATACGTATAATAACATTAACTATTGTTTTAACATAAAACATTTTGCGAGTTTATTAAATAACAATAGAGGTTATGAACAAATTTAAATATGAAGTGAAAGGTATATATTTGTCGTAATTATTACTGTCTAACTTGATTATTTGTCGTACATTTGGCCAATCATTTGGGTGTGCGATTATTAAATAATTTGTTCTCCAATCTGTAAATTTTGTTGAATTAAAAACTATTTTTTTATAAAATCAGTTTCAATATTAAAAATAATTTTTTACATAAATTACTCATTCACGACAAATAGATACGTTTTTGTTAGATTCACGACGAATAGACGCCATTGATTGTAGCAATAAAGTAAATAAAAAACACACCAATTTACACAAACAAGTTAATAATGATTAAAACGTAAAATTTTAATCACAATATGTCGAACAAATATATTGAACAATGATGTATAATAATCGGGTACACGACATAAAGTAAATAAATACATATTTTTATCTTTTTGAGTTTATAAATTCTATCTTTGAAACCCCTAGGTTTATTTATTCCAAACAAACTATAACTTAATAAAATTATATAGATTGCTTGTTTGTATTTGTAATAAGTAAATATTATAAGTATATTACAGTAAAACCCCTCATTAGTAGATTCATTGGGGAAAAAAAATCCCCTCATTAGTGTTTTTTTTCAATTTTTTTTATTTTGTTTTTACAAATTTTGGATTTGTTTTTTAGTTTAAATAACTAATAAATACCACGTGTAAACAAGATTTAAAATATCACCAAAAACTAATAAAATATATGTCTTTTTCTGCAACAAAACCAGTAAAAAGAAGAGTCAGATTATCTCTAGAAGAAAAAAAGCAAATAGTTATATGGGCCAACACAAACCCAATCCCAAACGACAAAATCCTTTTATCTTTAGTTTGGAAACACTTTAAAAAGATTCCGGGTAAAGAAACCATGCACATGTTGCGTGTTAATGGTTTGACTGATGGTTACATGGAAAGATCAATCACTTTAAAAGCTAAAACCTTGCATATTGTAAAACATGAAGATCTTGAAGAAATGTTTGTAAACTTCGTTGAATAAATACGCGAAGCAAACTTTTTAAGTTCTTTGGACGTCATTAGAAAAGTTGCAAAACAACGCGCAGATAAACTAAACATCAATGATGTTAAGTTATCAAATGGTTGGATGGATCGCTTTTGTAAAAGGCATGAACTGAAATCAAAAATAATCAATGGATAGTCGAATGCTATTGACCCAAGTGATTAAAAAGATGATATAATTAAACTCAGAGAAGAAATAGAAAAGTACTCGGAAGACAACGTGTAGAATGCCAAAGAAACTGCGTTATTTTATAAATTATTGCTATTAAAAACTCCTTCAATTTGCTTTTTTAATTTTGGAGGAAAACCCCTCAAAGAAAGAATTAGTATGTTAGTGTGTTACTCTGGAAATAATTCCAAAAAACCTTTGTTGTTTATTGGTAAATCAACAAAACCCAGATACTTTAAAATAGCCGAATACGCAGTTGTCAAAAACAATTATGTATCACAAGCGAATTCTTGGATGACAACGTATCTATTTCACAAATGGTTGAAAGATTGGGAAGATGAATTGAGAATACAAAATCGTTTCATTTTATTGATTACAAAAATAGACTTAGTCATCTGTGCGACAGTGTTGAAGCAGTGAAGACTAAATATATAAAAATTGTAACTGAATGATAAAATTTTTTGTAGTAGTATATAAATTCTGTAGATTTAGGGGGGACAACATTTTATCTATATTTTATAATACTTTAATTAAATCGCGAGGGACGTGAATCCGAATTTTTCCAAAATTCGGAAATATAGTACCGAGTTTATTTTTAAATTATTTTTCTTAATATTTATTTTTTTATTTTTTTAAAATGAGCACAACACAAAAATACAGATTAAATAATTTTATCAATTTACTAATAACTATTCCAAGAAGATATTTTGAATTGTTTCACAATTAAATCAGGAACTATTAAATCAGCATCTACTAAAATTAATAACAAAGAATGTAGAAAAGAATTAATTGCTATGGGTATTAACACAAGAGATTTATATTTTCATTATAAAGTAAAATTGGAATCTCAATTAAAAAGAATTGAAGACAAAAAGAAAAGTTCTATTAAATTAGAACAACCATTTTTATCAAAAGTTTTCAATAAATTAAACAAAACTGACAAACAAACTTTTGGTTTAATTAATAAAAAAGCAACATTAATTAAAGATTTAGATGTTGAAAAAGAACTAAATAAAAAGAATTTATAATGGGCTTTAAATAATATTTCTTTTGATATTATTGAAGACAATGATGATTTAATGAGAGAAGATATGTATCAAAAATTTGATGAAGAATTAAGAATTAACACTGAAAGGAAAAATTATTTTAATGAATTAAAAGAAAAAGAACAATATGAAAATAATATGAGAAATTATAATGATATGATAGAAGAATTAGAACAACAACAACTTTATAATGATAATATGGAAGAATGTAACGATATGATAGAAGATATTAACGACAATACTGAAATTAATACTGAAGTAACATATGATAAAGAAAATAAAATAATTTATGCTGATCTTAGATGTGGTTTTAGAGAATAATTAAGAAGAAATCAATTAGTAAGAGAGTCTTTTAACGATTTAATTAAAACCACTTCATCAACTACTGATATAGTTTATAATTATCACCTCGTCAAGATGGATGGAAATCTTATATGTTAAATACTCAAGACGCAATTGATGAATTTCTTAATTCTGTTTCTGAAGAATCTATGGGTTTTATTAATAAACAAGAAGTTAATGATGGTATAGATTCTACTTTTTATGTTAAACAAACTATTCCAGAATTATTATTCTTACTTGAATTAAAAATTTCTCTTTATCATTACGAAGAAGATCATATTCATCCATATAAAGTAAAGGTGGTTCTTTCTTCCCATACAGATATAAAGAAGAATTCAGTATATTTGGATAATATCTTGCTAAAGCACAAATATTCAGTTCATTATTCGATGAAAATGGAAAGATAAGATCAGAATTTGATTTAAATTGTTTCTGTTATGCTTTAAAACAAGCTAAAGTTGATAATGAAACTTTAGAATTGGTATTAATTCATTGTAGAGGTAGATATCAAAAAGCTAAATCGTTGAATGAGTTATGTAAATCTGCTCATATTAGAATTAGAATTGATAGAGAGAATACAGATAAAACAAATAAACATAAAAATCGTAAAATAGATTATTATGGTTGCGAACTCAAAGATGCTAAATATAATTTAGAAATGTTTTTATATTGTGATTCGGTTATGAAGGGAGATCATTATTTATTAAATATTAATATTCCTATTACTCCATTCTATCTTAAAAACAGAGAAGAAATGAATAAATGGGCAATTGATCATAATAAAAGTATAGAATTTATGTTTAATAAACAACGATATAATAGAGATAAACAATGTTATGAAGTTAAAGAAAAAATAATAGTTCTATCAAATTATCTGATCTTATTATATATATCAGAGATCATAATGGATTTAAACAATATACTCTATCTGATGTTATTCATTTGAAATCAGATTTATCTGAATATGTATTACAATCATTAAATACACTTGAATACTTACCTTTTGAAACAAGAAATATTGAAGTAAAGGTAAATAAACGTAAAGAAGTAAATCACTCTTATTGGTATGCTGATTTCGAAGCTAGCACACAAGGATATCATAATCCATATTGTGTTTGTTATTCTAAAAGAGGTGAAGATAAGATTTATAATAAATATGGTAAAGATTGCGCATATGATTTCTTATGTGATTTACCACATAATGCTGTTTGTTATTTCCATAATCTTAAATATGATGGTTCATTCTTAGCTAAATATGGTGTTAATAGATGTATTAAGAAAGGCGGTAAACATATGCAAATTACATTAAAATTCAAGGCAAACAATTAACTTTTAAATATTCTTATGCTTTAAATTCTACATCATTAGCATCTTTTCCAAAGATGTTTAATTTATCTAATATTCAAAAAGAAATTTATCCATATAACTATTTCAATAAGATTAATATTGAAAATAATATTGGTACTAAATTAGAAGCCGATAAAAATGAAATAAAACCATGGACTGAAGAACAATTTGAACTATTTAATGAAAATATTGATAAAATTGAGAATTGTAGAATTGATGAATTTCATTTAGATATGAAAGCTTATTATGTTTTCTACTGTAATCAAGACGTTAGAATCTTAAAACAAGGTCATTCTAAATTTAGAGATATGTGTTTAGAATATTTTAAATATTGATGTCGATAAAGTAATTTCAGCAGCTAGTCTAGCTAATACTTACTTCAAACATAATGTATATTCAAAGATAGATAATTTAAAAGAATATGGTGGTAAAGTTAGAGAATTTATTCAAGGAGCTATTTATGGAGGAAGATGTATGACTAGAGATAATAAAAAGTGGCATATAACATAAGAATTATATGATTTTAATGCTTGTTCATTATATTCAAGTGCTATTAATAGATTAAAATTAGCAACTGGTTCTCCAATTGTTATTACTGAAGACATGTTACAAAATAACTACTTATTAGAACATTTAATGGAAGAACAACAATTAGAACCTTCAGAATTAAAATTTATTTCAGCATTTATTGTAGATATTGAAATTACAAAAGTAAATAAAGAATTACATTTTCCATTGATTGTTAAAAATACTAAAGAAGGAAATAAAAATTCTAATGAATGTTGCATCATGAGAGTAGATAATATATTATTAGAAGATCTTATTAAATTTCAACAGATTGAATATAAAATTATTAGAGGATATTATTAAACTGGTAATAAGTCTGACTTATTATCTAAAGAGATGGCTAAATTGTATAATTTAAGAAGAGATTTCAAGAAGCAAGGTAATCATGTACAAGAAGTATTTAAAATAATTATGAATTCATCATATGGTAAGACTAATCAAAAACCTATTAAAACTGATCTTGTTTTTAAACAAATATCTGTTAAAAGTAATAAAGGAGATATTCAATATGATGCTGAAAGATATTTAAGAAAGAACTCGTTATTAGTCAAATCATTTTATGATGTTGCTGAAAATATAAGATGCTTTGAATGTAATAAAAGTTTTGATGATTTCTCTGTTCCAAATCTTATTGGTGTTCAAACTCTTACTATGTCAAAACGTATTATGAATGAAGTTATGTGTTTAGTAGAAGATCTAAATATTCCAATTTATTATCAAGATACAGATAGTATGCACATATTAAAATCAAGAATTACTGAATTAGAAGATGAATATTCTAAAAAATATAATAGAGTACTTAGAGGTTCTGATATGGGACAATTTCATATAGATTTTTATGAATTATCTGGAGATGTTACTAGTATTGAATCATATTTCTTAGGTAAGAAGGCTTATTGTGATAAATTAACTA
This sequence comes from Entamoeba invadens IP1, assembly GCF_000330505.1. Classification (NCBI taxonomy): domain Eukaryota; phylum Evosea; order Mastigamoebida; family Endamoebidae; genus Entamoeba; species Entamoeba invadens. The sequence continues at coordinate 38,901 of NW_004440106.1, forward strand.
ATGAGAAGAATGAAGTCGCTCATCATCTTCGATTAAAAGGTATTCCTAATAATTTATTAAATTGTCAATATGAAGATACATTAGAATTATATAAGAAACTATATGATGGAGAATCATTTAATTATAATCTTTTACAACTTAGACGATCATTTGAATTTACTAAAGATTTTAGAATTAAATCAAGATTTCAATTCTGTAAAAATATTAAATTTAATACTGAATTAGGTTCATTTTAAAAAATATAAATGTCTCTTTCAAAGGAACAAGAATTATCTAAATTTTATAATACTTATAAAGATAAAATAGAATATGCATATAATTAGAGATAAATTATATGGGTTTCATCCTAATACTGACTCAAAACATAATTTAAAAAAATTTTATTCTGGTATTTATAATTATTTTAATATTAGTAATAATAGAACACAAAAATTATTAAATGATATATATGTTATATACATTAATAATAAACGAAGTATAAATACAAGTATAACTAAAATGAAAGTTCCAACTGGATATCATGAAATTAACAAATATTCAAATACACCTAAATCAAAAGTTAAAGAAGTAAAAGAAATTAAACAAACACCAGAAATTCAATTAAATGCTGAATTAAGACCTCAACCTTCAGTTCAACCACAAGGTACAACTACTACCATAGCTACTTACCCACCAATTAATTATTTTAAGAAAGATGGAACAATAAAACAATTATTTAATGTAGACATGAATCAATATGTTCCATCATTAGATAAAAATATATATACTTATTACAATAACAAAGATATAATTTATTCAAATAATTTTAAACCATCTCCGTTTAAATATTCATTTTATAATAAAAATTTTGCTTATAAATTTGTTGCAATACCAAATACTTATATGTTTGATATATTGTATTTTTCTGATAAATATAAACGAGTATCTCAACAAAAATATGATAAACCATCTGTAAAAATAGATTTTGATCACAGAATACATAAAAATACTCCATTAAGCCCATATCTTATTGGCATTAATGTTAATACTAGATATAGTTATGTTATTAGAATTGAAGATAAATCTACTATTTCAATAATTGAAGGTTTTGATAAATTATTTGAACAAGGTTTAATTATGAATAATTTATTATTTGATGGAGAAAGAGGAATATCTTCTTTAGAATTTGGTTAATATGCAAATAAACACAATTTCAAACTATTTGTTACAGCACCTAAAATACATACAAGTACATCATTGATTGATAGATTATGTTGAACTATTAGGAGGTTATACATCAAATATTATATCTTAAATGATGATGAATATAAAAATATAATTAATTCTAGATCATTTCAAAACATGAAACGAAAAGAATACTTCAATATATGACTAAAATATGTCAATTATTTAATGAAGGAGATAAATCTAAAATCACACCAACACCTACTGCAGAAGAAGTTTATAATTTGGTTGAATATTATAATAATAGTTGTCATAATGGTTTAGTATAAATATTTCAAGAATGTAAAAAATTATATAATTTTTATTATATTGATCCAAAATATATAACACCAAATAAGATACAAAATGATAAAATGTTAGAGAGAATAATTATATCATAT
>NW_004440183.1:0-1008 GCF_000330505.1 Entamoeba invadens IP1
CGATTTTCGGATTTTGAAAACAGGAAATACGAGTAAAATTTCAGTGTTTTTTGAAAAATTATGATGAAATTTGGTGGTGGGGAAATTTTTTAGTGTAAAATTATGGTTTTAGATGAAAAATTATGGTGGAAAAATTATATTTTAGAGGAAAAAACAGAATGAAAACACACAATAAATTAAGTTAACACGAAGAATTTCGCATTCATCCAGACTTTCAAAATATCCTATTGTTTACCGCGTTTAAAGCACCGTTTAAATCATGGCCCAATGCAAGTAGGTATTTGTTACCAGAAGTAAGAAACTCAGGAGTGGTTCAAACCTCTATTGGAACAAGAATCACCAAATATTCCCATAACCTGTCCTAACATGCACCTTAGCTCAGCAGCCACTCAAGTAGAGTCTCGATGGAATCTAAGCTGCTATTGGTAATTTTGATTAGAAATTAACGTTGAGCGTTTGGCGGACTTAATCCGGCAGCGCACAAGTCAGATAATTCTAAGCCTGGATTTCCTGCTAAATCCATCCCTGGAAAAAAAGGATTTGGTCAATCCTAGTACATTCCTAATGAAAAAAGACCGGGACTCGTCTTTTCCATTTGCTACACTTTCCGATTCTAGGAGTAGGAAAAGATTTGTCAATCAATTCCATCGTCCTATTCCAAGAAAGAAAAAGGTTTTTTCCTTCCTGGTAGGGGTATTTGGAAATATTTCCGAATTACAAAATCCTTCTTTTATTCCCAAGAGAAAAAGACCGGGCTAAATCTTTTTTCTAATTTTTGTACCTTTTAACCATCACTATTTTCCACAACTAGGTATGAAAAAAACACATAAGTATTTTCACCATACCAACAGTGGATGTTATTTTTTAACCACAAGAAGCCATAAGACTTTTTTTTTGGAATCAAGACCAAGAATTTCTTAGCCTGTTACAGCCAGTTTCAACTCGTCAGCCTACTCCTGGATGCCATTTGTATTGCAATTGGTATCAGCAAATAACATATGAATGATT
>NW_004440181.1:0-1439 GCF_000330505.1 Entamoeba invadens IP1
TTAAACAGCTGCTCTGCAAGTGCCTTTGCAAGTTGAGTCTTGCCAACACTACTTGGCACGATGGACAAACTGATCCAGTCGGTCACTTGTCTGAGTAAAGATCATTTCTGCTTCTCAGAATAGCCTCAAAAACTGCAGTCACAGTCTCCTTCTGCTAAAAAACTTTCTTGTGCAGCTCATCTCAAAGTTTTAGGTACTTGTCTTTTCGCTTCGTGCCATTCTGCTTACTGTCCTCATCATCATTCTGTAACTCATTACATCTTCAATCAGGTGTGGAATCACTTGCAAAGACAGCGTCGTGTATCTTTTGTCTTGTTCTTCAATTTTGCAACAACCATCAAGCAAAAACGGTGAATTGTAGAGTTGAAGGATTATAATGGCTTGAGATAATCTGAACAACAAACAGCTTAAAGTTGATTAAGTGAGTGCTGAATCTAATAAGGCTATTAACACTTTAAAATGAAGTAAAATACAAATAGGATAACGATTAATTAATTATTTCATTATTATAGTTTTTTAATTAAAATTTAGTTTAAAAACAAGAGTCTCGTTATTATTAATATATTGTATTTTCATAATATTTTAATAGTTTAATTATGACTAGATGCCATGAGTTTACGATGGACTCTAATTTAAAGACTAAGTTGGAGTCTATGGGTAGACTCTAATAATTCCACAAAGAAAAGCTTTTTGCAAACATTTTTATTTAGCGATGGATCTTTCCAATGTTAAAAAACATTAGAGTCAGTCAAACAACGTTGTCCTTTCTCCAAACCTAATTCTTTTAGTTTTATATTTTTAGAATCAAAAACGATTTTATCAAAAATTTAAATCAAAGACAAATTCAACATTTTTTAACCACCAGTTTTCAACTATAATAAAAAATAGAGTTTCTTTAGTAAATATTAATTTTATTTTTGTTAAAACAAAATTTTCTTTTGTTCTATTATTCCTCCTTTACTTGCAAAAATCAATTTAACTTAAAATGAAACTGTGATAATAATAAATAATATAAAATATATAAACATATTTGAAAACTTGAAATAACAAATGAATACATCACCCATACCAACACTTGGATATTGGGACATATGGACATTGATTGGTTCGACTCACATTAACTTTGAAAATGTCTTTCGACCAATTTATAATTTGGGTGTCAAAGCCGAAACATTCCAGTATATACAGGATTTGTATACCAAACTGAATATGCAATTGTATGCACATGTCAATAGAAGTATATTTAATTAAAACAATCTACCAAATTACACCACCGCAGATATGGCAGAAACTTTGGAGTACTTCAAGTGTCAATGTAAAGTAATCGAAGAATTGCTTGAAGCATCACGTAAAGCGTATTGCAGTATGCTCGACATCAAAGAAATTAACACCCACATAGTTAATTGTTTAACAATCCTAAAGAGTTGGAACAGAAACAT
>NW_004440179.1:0-1140 GCF_000330505.1 Entamoeba invadens IP1
ATCTTTACAAAACCAATTAATTTGAGTTTATGAATGATGAAATGTTTTATAAATAATTCAAAAGTTTGAATTTAAGTTGAACAATTTTATCGAAAAAGTCAAAAATCATTCTAAATTGTTCATGACAATTGCTATTATTTTCATTTTTTGGAAAAGTGAAATTATTTTTTTTTCAAAATTTATTTTTGAAAAAAAATAAAATTTTTCAGTCCTCGAAGGGTTAATAAATATATTTGCAGTTAGATCTTAGGTATCTATATTGGTTACATCTGGATTATTAAAAATGTATCAATTTATTTCTTTATTTCATTGTTTTAATTCTTCGTTATTTATAAGATTATATTTATTTACAATACCTTGTAAGAATGGTATATATTTTTTGGAGTTTCTTTTGTTTTAGTCGAAATAGTTTTACTATCTTTATTTTTGATTCTTTTGAATATTTAGTATCCAAATGAGGTGTAGACATAAATTTAATAATTAATTCCATTTATATAAAAGAAATAATATTATTTATAAACATATCTATACCAAAATTTTAAAACCTGTGTAACATATAAATAACAAATTGGTAACAAATGTATAATTATATGTTGTCAGTATGTTAATTAACATCTTAGATAATCCCAGATTGTTTGGGATTATTTTATTTAAATTAATTTCTATAAAATGGTTAAAGTTTTTTATAATAAATTAGAAATAGAAAACTAGAAGATAAGATTACTATTAAAACATTAAGAAACAAAACATATATTTTTTTCTACAAAAGAAAATATTCTTAAACTTTTCTAACAATATTTTTACAAAAATATAAAACCATTTATTACAATTGTTTTAATAAAGAATTTAAAAAAATATTGTTAACAAGTTTATTTTGGATCTAAAGATCTTAAAATTTTATTTAAAAAAATGAGGTGTCCCGAATGTAATTTAATTTATATACAACTGAGTTTATTTATATTTTTATTAAATTCCGATTTCATCTTTTTAAATTCCATTAAATCTTTTAATTTTTATTTGATCAATTACCATATTTTTAGACAATTACACTATTTTTATTGTTCCTTTTTATTTCACATGCATTATTAATTGCATTTTAAAATTTCTTGTCTCTAATTTTGTTTTTTACTTGGTTCCAAA
>NW_004440177.1:0-1353 GCF_000330505.1 Entamoeba invadens IP1
CAAAAAACGGACTGATAAATGTTCCACTAATAATTAAACATAAAATACTTAAGTTTTTAAATAATCCGATTTTTGGATCAAAAAAAGTTAAGACGAAGATATCCCTTATTTACTCTTAAATAAAAATTATTTATCAAAGATTATTTTTTTTCCCGAGCTTATTTATAATTCGGAAGGTTTTTTGAAGACAAAAAATCCGATTATTATTTCTTGTTTTCAAAACAAAATTGTCATAATTAAAATATGTGAAAATAAATAACAAAAACACTTATAAGTTAACTTGTTAAATTTTGAAGTTAAAAAAAATACGTAGTAATTTAAAAGTTTATTATTAAAAACCATTAAATGTAATTGTAATAAAACCGTATCTTTTATTATTTAATAGAATATTAAAATTAATAAATTTAAAATTAACAGCGATATGATTTGTGGAAAAACAATGGTGTACAGATATAATCAGTTCAATATGGAGAAAAGGGGGTGTAAAGAAAAAAATACATTTCTTTTTATCTGAATAAATTCGCAAGTGTGATGGCTTTTGAGATAAATGGTATCAATTATAAGAGTTGGTTAATAAAATGTCATACTAACATGAACTCAAATAATTATCAAAATAGTTATTGACAATCTTTTGATGGATCAAGTAAAAAATAATGCAAATTTATCAATTTGTTCAAGACCATGCTACTTGTTGTAATGCCAAATTAACCCGTAAGTTCTTCAAAGAAAATATATTTTTAATTTCTTCACGACTGGCCAGTCAGCAGTCCAGATTTAAATACCAATGTAAACATGTAAGGATTGTGAAAAAATGTTTGATATTAACCCTTTTGATAAAACAAAAAGACGTATTCTATGAAACACAAAGGCGTTAAACTCAATACTAATCCGTTTTGTTAACAACTTCGTGGATTCTTTCGAATCAAGTTTGTTGGAATGTTAGAAAATAAATAATTATCTATACGTTTAAATCGATTTTATTAACTATAACTGTACTTTAGTTTTTGTGTACAACAATTAAAAATAAATCATTTTATAGTTGTTTATAAAACAAGTTTTTTAATGTTTTTTATAAATTGAAAATAAGATAAGAAAATCAGACGCTTTTTTATTCTGATTTTTGAATCCGACTATATAGTTATAATTATTATATTATCATAATAAATTTGTATAATTTATTATATTATGTAAAGTTAGGAAAGAAACCCACACCTGGAGATAAACCCGCACCCATTTTCTTTTTTCTTCTTTGAAAAGCTGTTGAATGAAAAAAGTTCAGTCTCAGTTTTTTGGTAAATTAAGAATGTTCTACAATTAAAATACAATATAAAAATACATGAAATAAACCTTAAA
>NW_004440105.1:0-1051 GCF_000330505.1 Entamoeba invadens IP1
GAGAATGCGGAAACACAACCATTCGATAAAATATACCCAAAAAGATTTTCCATGTTGGAATACTTCCTCCTTTCGGTCCATTCGATAAACTCCCTCCCAACAAAAACAAAGCACAAAAAACAGTTGAACTCCCTAAATAGTTGATACACCTCCCCGATTATACTCCAATCCCCCAGATACCAACAAAGGGTCTCGTATCCATTTGAGTAACATGAATATGATTCCAAAGATAGTCGCCATCGTTGGAACAGAGAAGAAGTTTTTGATTGAAAATCTGACGATCGATGGCAGTTTCTTCCAACAGAACACAAAAGGCCTCAAAATTGTTTTGAAAAACTTTTTTATACCTCTTTTTACTTTTTTGAATGTTTTTGAAAAGGAATTTATTTTTCTCGTCTTTGTTGCTTTCTCTTGTGATGTCACATCTTCTTTTGATTTTATAATTTCAGGGGAATTAACTGAAATATCGCGCGAAGGAATAGAAGGTGTTTTATCGCGAACCTCATCCATTTTTATTGATCCATTTTGACTTACATTTTGTGTAGTAGTTTCGTTTTCTTGTTCTTCTTCCAATTCATCAGAAGATATTTCGTCATCGACTAATATATCATCATCATCAATACCTTCATCTTCCTCTTCGTAGTGAATGGGTTTGACTTGGTACTCCAAAAGTGGATTTGGAACTTCTTCCTTCTTATCAATTGTTTTTGTGATATCCTTAATCTTTTCGATATCAATATGAATGTCCTCTTTTAATTCACTTTTGTTATTTTCTTCAATTTGTTCAACACTTTCCCGACTTCCACGTTTTTCTTCAAATGAAATGTTTTCTGGGTGTATTTCATTGACTCCTTCATTCTCCATTTCAACACCTATTTCATTGTTTAATTCTTCTTCTTTTTTCTTCAAGTCTCGGACATTGAGGTTGATGTAATTATATCCAATTATAAAGAACCCTACCATATAACTCAGTTGATATGTACAAATATATGAAAAAGCTTTTTCTTTGGCACCTTCACCAAGAATGTCACTCTCTCCTATAAACGATTCA
>NW_004440104.1:0-1443 GCF_000330505.1 Entamoeba invadens IP1
GTCTTTGCATTTAATTTGTTAAAATAGTATTCATTAATTAAAAATAACTATAAATGTCTTGCATTATTATAACAATTGAACAAAATGGGGTAATCTTACTGTATTTATTTTTAAAAAATTTAACAAAAAAATCTATTTAAAAACACAAAACACAATTCGTTACAAAATCAATCAAATAAAAAATACATTATAAACTATTTAATATTTTTAACTATAACGGTTAATAATATTATAAGTGGCATTTGTTTGTCTGTTTCTTATTGATCCATTGTCGTGAAATAACAGATAGTCGTTAATTTAAAATATTCTTCGAAATTATCTATTTTAAAACAAAAATTTTATCATATTTTTGTTATTTGGTGTGTTTGAATAACATTATTTTGACATTATTGTTATTTGAAACAAATTAATTCAATATAATAATTATTATATTATTATTTAAACTTTATATTATTAATGGTAAAATAATATTATAAATATAGTTTGTAATCAATTCTAACATCCAAATAATTTAAATTGTCATCTATATAAAAACTACATCAAGTACATAAACATTATGTACTTTCTAAAATGATAATATTATAAATAAGGGTCATTATACCATTTTTTTGTTATAATAATAATTATGCATAAGATACAATATAGTTTTAATTACATAACATTGTTATATCAATGTAATCATTTATCACTTCGATAAAATCACGTTGTAGTATAGATATTATTGTTGATGTGTTATTGTGTCAAAATAATGTCTGTTGATGGTTACTATAATGTATAACAATTATAATTATAAAACTATTATAAATAACATGATAATTGTTAATAATCTATTAATTTATTTTATTATAAATTATAGTTTAAAGTGTTAACATTGGTATATATCATGATATCTTTACACTTGTGTTTTTCTTTGTTTTTCATCATCTCTATACATTTATATAAGTTTTTTGTTAGTTGCCCAAAAATGCATAATTCGAAAATGAATAAACAGTGGCTGCAAAATAAACATTTATTTACCAAATACAAATCTTTATATTATAAATAGACTGCATAAAACATGTTTTGCCTTTTGTTTTTGTTTGAAAATGATAAAATATTCAAATTACAAACAATGAATTCATATCTTGATTCATCGACAGTGGCACGAAGTGAATTTCAACGAGTGATCACAAAACCTCTTGGTGATCAAAGTTTATTTTAATGCGACTACTTTTATTGTTAAAGTTGATTTTATAAATTTTTCTCGATTTTGCGATTTTTGATATTTTTGAAAATGTATTTTAGTTATTTTTTGTATATTTTACACTTATTTTCTTTAAGATTTATTTTTCATAGTCAGAACAAACAAAAGTGTCTTTTCGTCTTATTTTATTTTTTTTACAAAAAATAGCAAAACCCAATTTTTTAAATTCTTGTATTTTTCAAAGTTTACAAAAAAATCTA
>NW_004440104.1:1543-13142 GCF_000330505.1 Entamoeba invadens IP1
AAAAAATGATAATATTTCAATTTTTAATATTCAAGTAAAAAACTTGTTGTGTCTGATAATAAAATAAATAATATGTTATAGTTGTTTTCAATTATAGTATCTTAATTGTATTTTATTATTTATTGTTATTATTTGTTTGATTAACTTTGTATAGATTATGTTTACTATAATTTGAGTTTGCACCCATATTGTTTTTTTAAGCAATTTACTCGTGACCAAAAAACGAAAACAAGTATAAAACACAATTAAAATATAAACATTTTGTATTTTGTTTAGCCTTTAAAAAACACATTGTTTTTTTTAAAATAGAAAGTCTTTTATTTATTTATCAATATTTTCATAACCCGATTTTTTGCTCAATTATCAACAAAATTGTTTTTTTCATAAAAATAATGGTATTTTTTCAATTAAATTGCCACAAATTTTGTTTTTTTCTTGTTAATTTTGAAAATTAGGATTGTGCCGACCCATGCACAAAAACAAAAAAATGTTTTAATGATATATTGTAACTTTTATATAACTTTGTACATAAGTTACATTAATAAAAAAGATTTTGGTTATTAATTTATTTATAAAATAATAATTTTATCATATTTTATTAGTTTAAATACATTTATAATAAACTAAAAATATTAATATTTTAACCCTCAAAACACAATCTAATAACAAATTGGTGTTTTAAATGCAATTTATCTTCTCTCTTTTTATTGTTTTGACAACAAGTGAATATCAATGCGACTGTTACCCATCTGGAATCAATGACACCATGGGTCTAACACCTTCAGATTGTAATATCAAAACATCTTCAATATGTTTTAATTGAGACTTTGAATTAAGCAATAAACTTACATTATTAAATAAAATGATTCTTTTAAATAACATGAAATTGTCTTCTACAAGTCAATCAATTTGGTATTTCACACAAAGTCTGACGATAAACATAAATGTTAATATATTATTGATGACAAATTTGCATATCAACAAGACATTTGTTATTGAACCAAATGCAACAATAAATGTGATTTTTAATATTAATTATGCTGGTTTGTCTATAGCTGGAGACCTTCTATTAAATAATCCAAAATTGAACTTCCCACAAATTGTCATGTGGAATTCGACATATCTTCATCTCAATTATAACGTGGAAAATAGACCAAATTTTGAAATTGTCAATCCAACAGGAAACACCAAATGTTTTGATACAATTTCGTTGAATAGTGCATCTAATTTAGGGACTGTTGCCAATTTCGATCACATCATTTCAGATATGTTTGAATATTTGTATAATTTTACAAATGGGAAAGGGTACTTGATTTCTAATAAAAAATTAATACGATTTTGCCCACAAGGTACTCCACTTGACAAAGACGTTGTTTGTACTTTAAAGAAACTAATGTACACACCAAAATCACCAACAAATATGGAAGATGCTTTTGATTATCCACATTGTCCGTGTAATGAAGATATTAATGTAAATTGCAAACTCAAGTTTATTAGTGATATTAAAATGTTTAATATGTTCGATAACAATCTAAATAACACTGAATTGTTGGTTGATAATAACATTTCACTTTATTTCTCTGAAAGTGTAAAACAAATCACTCTTTTTGATAATAAAAAATTGGTATTATTATCATATTATAAAGACTTGGTAATTTCATTTACTTTTGGAAAAGTTACAACCAGTGTAGTCGACGAGTTTGATATTATAGATGCTTCATTTTTGTATTCAACTTCATTGAACACAATAACTTGTAATTATGATTCAACTTACAACTTCAATTTATATAAAAATAGCACAAAATTGCAAATTGATCGTATTGGAAACATCAAATCACTTGTTTTGTATGAAAGCACAAACATTGTAATTTCTAAAAACACGACTTTAAGTCGAATTTATTCAATTGATTTTAGTGAAAATGGGAAGACTTTTATATTATTAGAAAAAGTTAGTGATAATAATGTAATTAGCAATTGCTTTCTTGTTAAAGTGACTAAGAATAAAATAACATGTGTTGTTTGTCACTCTGATTTTTTAAATGACAATGGAGAGTGTTTTCTTCTTGTTTTAAACTGTGAGACATACAACAAAAACAACAAATGTGTATTATGCAAAAGTGGGCATGTTTTAAACGATAATTCCAGGTGTATTTCTTCTGAAACGTGTTTATATGGCACAATAACAAATTGTTACAAATGTCAAAACGGATATATTAAAAATAATAACGAATGTGTGTTTGATACCAAATGTCAACACAGTGATGGAAGTGTTTGTATAAAATGTCATGCGGGTAATTCATATAACAAATGTGAGAGCTGTGCATCAAACTGTACTTTATGTGGTTATAATTTGTGTTTTATATGTAACAATAACTTTATTTTAAACAATGAAACTTTATGTGTTAAAAAGACAGATGTGGTTTCAAATAAAGTTTTGATAATTGGTTGCAATGATATGTTTTACATAGACAATGGTGTTTGCAACACGTGTTTATCCAAATTTGAAAATTCCTTGAATTGCGATAAAAGCAATACAATTTCATGTGAAGTGAATTATACAATAACTTATGAGAAAAAGTGTGAATATTCTATTTGTCAGAATGAAACGTTTACTGAACAGAATGGGATGTTTATTTTAGAAAAAGACAAATGCGTGTATATTGTGAACAATAAATGTGTTGAATGTGAAAATAAATACATACTTAATATTAACAAAATTTGTGTGAGTATTACAAACGATACTTCAACAACTGGTTGTGTAACATATTATAAATATGGGTGCATTTCGTGTGCAGTTGGGTATTACCTGTCAAATGCCCGTTGTTATTTGTGTTCTGAAAATTGCACCAGTTGCCATGAAAGTGGTACAAAGTGTCTATCATGTAAGTCTGGATTTGACCAAAGTGATATTTATCAATGCCAACCAAGCACTGAACTGTTAAATAAATGTGAAAAGGTATCAACAATTACAAGTGGGTGTTATCAATGCAAAGACCAGTATTACAGAGTTGGTATGGACTGTAATTGCTTAAAGTGTCTTTCAAATTGCTCAACGTGTAACACAAAAAAATAAATGTTTGGCATGCAATTTGACGAATTACAAAACAAATAGCGGTGACTGTTTGCCATAAAACAGTATCATTGAGTGTGTTGTTGAAATCACACAAAATGGGTGTAACAAATGTAAAGATGGGTATTACACAATTTATTACAACGAGTGTGAAAGGTGTAACAACAACTGCACAACATGCACACAATACTGGAAATGCACATCTTGTGTTAACAACATGATTTTATATGAAAGTGGACTTTGTATTGATATTTCATTTGTATCAAAATGTCTCCAAGTTTTAAACTCAAAATGTTCCAAATGCACATTCTGGCACTCTCCTAACAAAAATGGCACACTTTGTAACAAGAAGGTAGTTTGGTGAGTACTTTTTATAGTCATTTTGTTTGCACTTTTTGTCTTAACAATTGTAATAACATTAATATCGTGTGTTGTGTTGTTTATTGAAAACAAAATGCAACAAAAAGAAATTGAACAAACAACAACACTCTTCAAAATGAGTTGTTCGAACATTACTTTTATACCAATTGGTGATGATGTCATTGTGAACAAAACGGAAGTTTCTTTTGGCGAGGAAATTGATGTCAACTCACAACAAAGAGAACTTCTGTGTGTTGGCAACACTTCAAAGCACAACATGAAAATTCAAATCACGACAAAAAGTGCAACAATTGAGAAATATGAATTCGACTCAAATCCAAAAATAATAGTATTACCAAGTGGTGAAGCGTGTGAATTTGAAATTCTGTTGACATTAAAATGCACAACCAAATTCAATGAAAATATCATATTGGTCTCAAATTCATTTACAAAAAGAAAAGACGCTTTAAAAGAAATTAAAATAGCAGCAACTTCAAAATTGACAACGCGACTTGATCCAAACGAGTTACAAGAAGACACTATACTTGGTGAAGGCTCGTTCGGTGTTGTGTTTAAAGGAACTTTCAGAGACAATATCGTTGCAATTAAGAAGATGAAAATTAGTGGAAATGAAGACACATTAAACAATGCGTTTGAGAAGGAAGTTGAGATGTTAGACAAATTTAGAAGTGAATATATTGTCCACTTTTATGGAGCAGTTTTTATACCCAATAAGGTGTGTTTGGTCACCGAATTTGCACAATTTGGGAGTTTACAAGACTTGATGAAACATAAAACAAGTGATGAAATTAACATAAAACATCGTGTTAAAATGATGTTGGATGGCGCAAATGGTATTTCATATTTACATGAAAACGGGATTTTACACAGAGATATTAAATTAGACAATTTACTTGTGTTTTCTAAAAATCCAAATGATAAAGTCAACGCAAAACTGACCGATTTTGAAAGTGCAAGAAATGTTAATATGATGATGACCAACATGACATTCACTAATGGTATTGGGATTCCAATATATATATGGCACCCGAAGTGTTAAATAAACAACATTACAAGAAAGCCGCAGATGTTTATTCATTCGCTATAACAATTCTCGAGTGCTTCTTATGGGAAAATGCATATCCCAAAAATATATACATGCACCCGTGGACTATTGCAAATGACGTAGCTTCTGGAAAGAGACCAAGTACTATAAAAAACACTCGACATAAAATATAAAAATGTCATTGAAAAGTGTTGGAAACAAGGACCTCAAGAACAATGTATTATTAATGACACTATCAATTCACTCAAAACATTAGTTTGATTGTCTTGTAATTTATTTATAAAAGAATTTTGTTTTTAATGATATAAGTTTTTTATATAAAGTTTTATATGCAAAAATTGATTTAATAAAATTATAAATTAAAACGTGAATAAATTACAACACGTATCCATTTTAAACCAACAAATATACGTTTTTTTGTTTAATAATAAACAAATGGCCACTTCTTAAAAAAGTTTGCTTTTATTAACAACTAGTTATTAACTTATTCATCAGTGATTTGAAATTTTTCATTAAAAAGATGTTTTTTGAACAACTATTTGTTTGTTCATTCAAATGCTAGTAATTAATTTAGTCAATAAAAATAAACTTATATTATTATTATGTGTATATTATTTAAAAATTTCTCTTTACATATCATCTAAACTTTTATTAAACATTAATTAGTTTAATTGTTAAATATTGTTTTAAACAGTATCACAATTTACTGTTATAATAAGTAAAATTTATCATTAATATAATACACACTTAATTGTATTAAACTTATAAAAAATATAAATTATAAATAAATAAATATACCCATTTTGTTATTATATATAAATGAATATAAAGAAATACATTTTATTTTATCATTTTTTTGTTATAAAAAATGAAAAAAGACTCGATTATTTGAATAAGTCGCCATGAACAACTGTTTTTGTTACAAAACAAAATTAATTAATGCAGCATTTGTTGGTATTGTCGCATCTTCGACGAACAACTGTTTTTTGGGGAAAACAATAAGCACTTATAAATGTGACACTTAATGGAACATAAACACTTTTTAAATTTTCACATTCACAAAAACAACCTTTACCTATTGAAGTGACACTTTCTGGTATTTCTATATTGCTCAGATTGCTACATCCATAGAAACAACCTTCGCCTATTGAAGTGACACTTGATGGTATTTCTATGTTGCTCAAATTAATACATTCATCAAAACACTTTTCACTAATAAATGTTACAGATGGTGGTATTATAACACTTCTCAGACTGGCGCATTGATGGAAACAATAATTACCAATAAATGTGACACTAGATGGTATTATAATGTTGCTTAAATTGTTACATTCATAGAAACAATTATTATGAATAGTATTCACGTTTGTTGGTATAGTCACACTGCTTAGACTACTGCATTTGGAGAAACAACACTGATTTAATGATGTTATACTTAATGGTATTGTCACACTACTGAGACTATCACATCCACAAAAACAAAGCTGAGCAATATAATTCACATTTGATGGTATATCAATACTTTCCAAGTTTCTACATCGTTGGAAACATCTCTGACCAAATAATGTGACACTTGATGGTATTGTTATGCTGCTCAAACTACATTCACGGAAACAGCTATGACTAATAAATGTGACACAATTTGGTATGTTATCACCAAATTTCATTCGATCGGTTTGGGTGTAAGCAATATCTTTGAACTTAATGTTTTGACCATCGTTTTTGACAACGGTGTCATAATTAACATTGAACCACACAATGATTTCATAAAACACTTTTGTCACAACAGTTTCTTTGTTTTTGTTTATATCTCCATGTTTTTCATTGTTACCATCGTCTTCATCGAACGCTGTTTTGACAAAAAATAGATTACCAAAAGTTTCATCGTTTTTATGCCATAAATGAAGAGTTTCAATGTTCAAGAAAAATCCAATTGTTTTGCAAGTTAATGGAATCGGGTTGAAATGAAATTTCTCCATATTACTGTTAAATTTTTTGCATACAAATTCCAAATTAATGAAATCGTTGATTGTTGCAAAGTACTTTGAAACTATCATGATATGATAACCGTCAATTGTGGACATTATGATTTTAACAGTTGTTTTTTTTGTTGGAATTATTTAAATCAAATATCTAAACATTATAAAGAATTATTGTTATATAATTAAATGATAATTTCAAGTAAAAATAATTTATTATAAATTTATTATCTATTAATTAATAATAATATAGTTTGTATATTCAATTATTGTAATATTTAACCTTTAACCGACTTATACTTCTGATAATGAATATATTTTATTATTAATTTTAAACGTGTTATAAAATATTTTTAAAAATATTTATTACACGTTCAAATTTTAATATTAAATAATAAAATCGAAAGTTGTTAATGTTGTTTTTCTGTTGTTTTTTTTAACATTAAATTTTAAGACTGAACACTCGGAATTAGAACAAAAAAATAAAATATATTATTACAGTAGTGGAATAAACCCACTTAAGTGAGTAAATTTTGTGAAACTTTGGTTGAACTTTAAGCCAAAATAGAAAAAACTTAAGTACCACCCTTTATAAATAGGAAAATGGGTTTGATTGGGTCTTTTCTTTGTTTTTTGAGAAAAAAGTCGATTTTGCTCGAGAAGAAAAAAATATTTGAAATAGTTTTTTATTTTAATTAAAATAAACTTAAAATATAGCTTTTGTTTTTTACAAAATTAGTTTCGAAAATTATTTTCTTTTGACGAAAAGAAGCTCAAAAAAGGTTCAAAAAGTGAAAAAAGAACATTAACAAGCACAATGGACAAGCTTGAAAATAAAAGCCGGTTTGAATTTGTGGTCTTTTTTGTGTACATTAGTTCAATGATTGTTTTATGAACAAATAACATTTAAAAATATTTCATAACAGTTGTTGTTAAGATTAAAAAGAAGATGAGAGAAAGATAAAAAACACAAACAAATGAATCGAAAAAGATAAGAATTCAAACAATAACAATAACAAATAAATAACACTTAATGAACAATTGGTGAAAAAACGGGATAATACAAAGAATTGAGTTTTTTGGATTGAGATTGAATTCATTATTTTTTAATTTAATAAACTTCAAAGTCGGTATTTTTAAATTAAACTTTTGAGCTTTTGTTGAAAATTGTTTTAAGAAACATTTGGACCAAAAATGAGTTACATTTTGTGTAAATCGTAAAAAGTGGTTTTTTACACAAAAATGTAAAAATTGTACACTTTTTGGTCAAATACCAAATGAATTCTGGATTCGACAAGTTTTCCACTTGAAGCGTTGAAAACAGTGTTTAAACTTGAAAAGGACTTAAAATATCATAAAGTCTTTACCAGAACAAGTCAACATATACACTAGCCCAAGTTTTGCTTATGTCATGAAATAAATTTAAATTAATTATTTTTTCTTTTTTGTTTTTTGTTTTTTGTTTTTTGTTTTTTTTGTTATTAAAATGTTATTTTTAATAAAAAATAATTTGTTATTATTAAAATGTTTTTGTCTTATAACATAATTTCAGTTTTTTTAAAATTTTTTTTGTTATTTCCAAAAATAAAACCAAAATTTACTCACTTAAGTGAGTTTATTCCAAATTAAGTACTTAAATATTGCCACTGTATTTTAAAATAAAAATACAATAAAAAAATTCTTTATCGAGCGGTAATCAATTTTAATTGGCTAAAAATCCAATTCGATAAAGATACCACTCGATGGAGTTACTACAGTAAAAAGTGTCTATTTGTGGGTTTTATATTTGTGGGTTACGTCTATTTGTAGGTCAATGGACCAATCAAATGCAAAACCCACAAATAATTATTTTGATCTAGAATTTTGAATTTAGGAACACTTAGATAAATTATATAGTTTTATTATAATTAAAAAAACTACAATATTTTCTACAACACTGTTTTTTTATAGAAAAAATGGTGAAAAGAATTTACTACACAATTCCATGATAAACCCACAAATAAACACTTTTTACTGTATTCAATAGAGGTTTGATTATATATATATTGATTTTATAATATTATATATTATAATGATATTATTATATTACTATTATTATATAAACATTCGAATTAAAATTATTCACTTTCACTTAAAAAATCGTCATATTTCTTTTCATCGATTTTAATAACAACTTTGTGCTTTTTGTTGTTCTTTGTCACATTTTTCCTTTTCAATGCAACAAAATTAAAAGTCCCATCTGAATTATCAAGTTCGAACAATGTCGTTGGTCCTGCATTAACTGTTATTGATCTTGAATATCTCACAGACATAATCCTCAATTTATTATCCCCCAGTTCGATAGTGTTATTGTAGTTATTGTTTATATAACACTCGTCAAAAATGAATGCAGAGAAGTTAAGGTTTTCTAGTCTTGTCATAGGGTTACTGACGTTCAACTTACCATTAATCAATGAAAGAGCATAAAATGGTAATGGTCCTTTATAATCATTTAATATGATACCATATTGTCTATAATTAAACAATTCAAATTCATTCAGTTTACAGAGGTCGATGTTTTCCAATTGTTTTTTATCATTTCCAAGCATTTTAATAGAACAATTCGCGTTTTTTAAGACCAACTTTTTGAGTGCATTTTCATATAAAACGACTCCTTCGATTTTTTGATTAGGTTGTCCGTCTACTGAAAATTCCTCAAGCACTGCGTTGTTCATTTCTATGTTTATATTTTCTTCTTTAAATAAAATGATTTTCAGAGTAACACTTTTGATTCTTTTTGAGAGTTTTAGAGAGCTTAAACATCCATTCAATGCAATCTTTTCAACATTTTCATATTTCTCACAGTCAAAGTTGTCAATATTATTAAAAATCAAATTGAGTTCGTGTAAATCTCCCAAGTGAATGATGCCAGTGATCATATCAAATAACACCTCCTTGTTATTAGTAACACTACTGGACACATACATTCCACGATGCGTCAAGATGTGACCGTCTCCAATGCGATTAGTGTATATCGAGACATTTGAGTTAAATTTTAAATTCTGAATTTTGTCATAACTTTCGTCTAAACTTTTAATATAAAACATATCCCACCACATGCAGAAGAAGATTGTGAATTCGACACCACTGGAAAACGCTTTTTGGGAGTTCAAAGTGTTGATCATTTCATAGCAAAGTGGTGAGATCTCCATATACACTTTTTTAAGTGAAGGAAGTTTAAAAAGAGGAATTAAAGAGTCTAAAAAACGGGTGTTTTTTAATCTAATATTTTCAAAAATTTTTACAATTGAAATGACTTGGAGTTGCGTGTAAAAGTCGATGCTTGTAAACATTTTTATGACTTGTTGTGGGTAGACACAAAGCTTTCGAATTTTAGGAGGAAACCACTGCGTGGTGAAGACATTGTCCTTCCTGTCACGGTAAAGGTATTTGTCTGTCCAGTGATTGATTTCTATAAGTGGCATACACCGCGCGTCTTTGGCTTTGATGTACTGAAGTGTCGTTTCCACATAAAATGTTTGCATCTGTGGAAAGAATAAATAAATTTGAGGGAAGTTGTGATGTCTTGTTAGCGCATAAGAGTTCACATAAAGTGAAGTGACCGTTTCTAAACACTTTTTGTTGAGAAACAGAAAATTCATGACATCAGTTAAAGTGTTAAAGTACAAAACTACATTCTTGAGAAAGACTTGCTCAAGTGGCATAATTTATTTGACTGTTTAAAGTTGAGTGTTTTTCAAATTTCTTTTTTAAAAAATTGTTAAAGAAATGGTTAAAAATAATAAAAGTACGTTAAAACGATAAATTAGTTTTAAAATTATAATAATAACTCAATAATATTACTATTTTACAATCCCTGAGTTGATTATATTAAAAATGCTTGTTTTATTGAAAAGATTTATTAATACAGTCATGGCTGTTAACTCAATTTTCTATTTTATAATTCACTTGTCAAAAAATGACTCACTACTTCGATTTTGACTCACTTAGAGCTGCCATAATTTGTAAATTACTAAATATTTTTTTGTTTATTTTGTTTTTTAGAAAAATAAAAAATCGGGAAATTAGCTTATTTTTTATTTTTTCAAAAAACCACAACATTTGAATAGTAAATTTGTTATTTGGTTAATAATTTAATATTAATTTAAAATTGATGTTTATTGGAAAACACACGTATCAACAAAAAACTACTAAACACTACGTGTTATCAAAAAATAAAAAAGAACAATAACAATCAATTCATTTTTTTGTTTTGGCCAAGTGGTAAAAAACAAATCAATCGTATTTTAAATAAAATAAAATAGTCCACTTCTTCATCGTGTTAAATACATATAATATTCACATTATCCAATACAACTTTTAAAATCAATTATAATTAAAAATAATTTACAAAAATCAGCCTGACAATTATATTTATTCAGTAAAAAAATGAAAAGATAATAAAAAACAGTAACCAATGCTAAATATTTTATTTCATTTTGTTAAATATTTGTCGAGTAAATGTTAAACTACAACCACAATTTGATATTTGTTTACGTTGTTGGTATTATTAAATACAAATATTAATATTAAAAAATAGTTGATTTAAAAAGTATTATGTTTTTGTTTATTTACAACCAAAACAAAAACTTTGTATTTTGGTTGTTTTTTATATTATTAATCAAATTTGTTTTCACACTGTTCAGTTATTGAAATATAACAACATTTGCTCATAAAATTAGAAACATATTTATAATTAATTATTGTATTTATTTTTGATACTCTATTGACAATATAATATATTATTTTTTCAACTCATTAAAATAGAGTTTTTAATTATTCGTTTAAAGAAGTTATCAAGATATCAATTTGAATTAACAAACAACAAATATTCAATTGTGTTCATGTATATTTATTGATAATTCAATTTTTAAATTTAATCATAAATTATAATGACATTAAAATTTTTGATTTTATTTGTCACTTTTGTATAATTACTATAATATTTTTATAAAACAAACAAATATACATTAAAATTAATACCATTTATTTTATTGTATAACTACAGCGATAAAAAATAAAGTACAGCTTATATTGATAATTGCACTTAATCAAATATTTTTATGTTTATAAAACGTCTTTTAA
>NW_004440104.1:13242-14424 GCF_000330505.1 Entamoeba invadens IP1
TAATATTATTTTAGTTTAATTGATATTCTTTAATCTCTCTTTAGTAGTTTTTAGTAATAACATTTTCAATAAAAGGATTTAAACAATCATAATAAATTACACTTATTAAAAGGAAAAAAAATCACAATTAAAATATGGACTATTGAAAAGTTTTAATTTAACCGTTTTATCCACAATGAGTATTTTAACTGCTATCATATTTTTATCAATAATAATTTTCATTATTTTTTGGGGTTTTGGTAATATTTTTAAAAATATGCCGAATTAATGTGTGTTTAACAAAAAATAACACAAAATAATAATATTTCAAAATAAAATATAAAAAATTTTGTGGAGTTTGATTTTTAAGTTTTGTCTTGATGATAATTTAGTAATTAGATTACCGAGTAATTTAACTACTTTGTAATCAAATTACTGAAATTACCTATTACTGAGTAATTTAGTAATTCGAAAATTATTGCAGCTCTAGACTCACTTTTATCAAAGTAACTCACTTAATAAATAATTTACTATTTCAATGGTTTTTTAAATAATAAAATAAAATTTCTTCAAAATAATAAAATATAGTTTTTATTTAAATTGCTATATAATTATTCACTCAATCAAAAACTTGACTATTTGGGCAAATTTGATATTATGAAAATACAGTATAATCTGGGTTTAATTTCAGTCTAAGTTTAATTAAATAATCTGGTTTAATTTATTCGAAAATAATTAAACCGAAGTAAGAAAAAATAATAAATACTACACTTTTGAGTTTAATTATCATAGTCTTGTTTTTTGTTTAAATTTGTGTAAAATAATTGGGTTTTTACCTAAATTAATCAGAATATTTGTTTTTGAATAAAAATGCATTATTTTTGTTTCTGGAACTATTTTCAGTACTACAGTCAAAGGCGCTAATTTGTCGGTTTCTCTATTTGTTAACTAACCAATCAAAATTCAAAACCGACAAATAGTTTTTTATTCTGGAAACTTGAACTTTTAATGAATAATTAATTAAAAAAGCTTCTAACTGTTCTTAAAACATCGAGTATATAATTATGAAAGTCATCTATTTTGTTTGAGTCAACAAAGCGGGATGAATAATACAACATTGTTTCTAATTGCACCATGAAAGACTCCGTTTTTTGATCACGGAAGTTTTCTGTTTCTGTTATTTCTTGAATATGGCAAAATGGA
>NW_004440104.1:14524-17470 GCF_000330505.1 Entamoeba invadens IP1
AGGAAGTCCATCTTTAAGTCACTGTTTGTGCGTCCCCATGTCGCTCAGTTTCCTCCTCCGTACTTTGGACACTGATAAAGTTCCCTTTTCAAACGGGGCGTTCATTGGGATCCGCGCCAAGGAGGACATTGAGAGTGTGTGGAACGGGTGCACAAACAGACCGCCTGTGCCTTCTTTTTGATTATCTTCTCACTTGGTTTCCACTATTTCGAGTTGAATTATCGACACATTTTTAATTCGGGAACCAGACCAAATATTATCCCAAGTTCCCATTTACTATAATTTTAATTAAATTATCATATTAAATAGTTAAAAAACTTTATTTTTAAAGACAATGAAAAAGCCTTTACCATCACCATTTGTTTTTGATTGAATCAAATAATTATAAAATAATTATAACTACGAAACTACCGAAAGTTATTTTCATTAATTATTTTTATTTTAAAAATCATTTAAAATAATTTTTTGAAAAAAGTGGAATTAAACCCGATAATTCCAAAATATTTTAAGTGAATTAAACCCGGATTATAAGTAGGCCACAGAGCCATTACCGGCGACAGAGGGGTTACAGAACAAATTGGAAGATTTCTATGGGTATTAATAAATTTTTGAAACGTTTTTACCAAAATGAAAATATGCCAAGATTAAAAAAGTGTGTTCAAAAATAAAAAATATCTTTTTTATTTTTGGTTTATAATTAAAACAGATATAAAATTAAAAACAACGAAAAATATATCAAATTATAAGCAATAAATGGGTTTGTTGTAATGTAATATAAGAAATGAAAGTGGGCTCGATAAAGCCGTGTTGAGCAGTGTTGACTTTTGATCTTTTTTGTTCTTTATACTTTAAATTGTAGTTTGAGGGTTTTTCATTATGACTATTATTATTTTATTTTAAAAATAATACCATATCTTAATTTTTTATTTGAAATATTTTGACAAAAATGGTTAAAATTTGATTCCAAAAAATATATTTTTTATTAATTACAATTAAATTTTTTGTTTTTATTTAGAAAATATTGATGATGAGTTACAAACTTTCTCTTTTCTTGTCACTTTGATATGAAAGCATTTAGAGCATTCCTCTCGTCGAGATTCAAAAGAGGAATGTTACCTTGTTTTTTAAAGTACTGAATATCTTTCTCAATTGTGACCCCGCGATTCTCCCTCCTCCCATGAACACGTTAAAATCTTCAATCCACCCTTTGCGGGTAAGTAAGAGATCATAGAACTCAGACAGCATGATCTCCACTTGTTCTCTCATAAATTGTTGTTGATTCACTTCTTCTTCCAAGGCTTTGAATCTTGCGAAAATTTTGGGCTAGTTCTCGAGCCTCCCTTTGAGTCGGTTGGCATTGCAAATAACTGCCGCTTTGAACTCTGGTTGTTTTCGTTGGGTTTGATACTTGGGTTTCATGAATGTATTTCGAATGAAAGTTTTTCACCTTCGAGTTAAAAAATAATCGGAAAAAAATCTTTGTTAATTGAAGGCATTTTTATTTTTTTATTAAAAACCTTTAAAGATATTTTAAATTATTGTTTTTACTATTATTTATTAAAAATGTCATCAAATATTTCCAAACCACTACAATTCTTTTTAAAGACCAAAAACATTTTGTATACATTTTAATAAAATAATCAATGTTGTTATAAAAACTCTTAAAAGTCTATCCACAACAAAAGATGATATTTTAAAAATTTTTTTATTTCAAGCCATCACGCTTTCTAAAATGAACATCTTCAAGGACACCCTTGGTGTACACCCCGCTGTCAACGTATCTAAAAGAACATAAACGACTTTAATTGACTATAATTTATAACGGACGTTTTCAGGCCCGTTTAATTTGTTTTTTCAGAAATACACACGAACGTTTTATCAAAATCTGGATTATCCCACACACACACAATAATAAATTATGTACTTCTCTCGAAGACAATTTTTTCGCTTGACGATATGTATCGGAAATAATGCTTTTTTATTTGATGGTATTATTTTTCGAGGCTCCAGAACCATTCAAATATGATCAAAAAAGTTGATCTCTTGTGTCATTTTTTACTCATTACGATTAATTTCCCGTTAATTTAGGTATTAAAATTTAGCTTATTTTTATTATTTTGAAAACTATTCATTTTTGGTGAAAAAATATTCCGTTTTGCCAACTGTATCTGATTGTTTTTTGTTTTTTAAAAACACAATTAGACAAAAGTTGTATATTAACTATTATTTTTAGTAAAAATTATTATTAAAAATTAATTAAATAAAGCTTTTGTTCAACTATTAAAAAACAAAACTTTTACCAATTTAGGTTATGATTTGAAAAAAGCTCTTTCTTTTTTTTCTTTGTCAACAAAACCCAGCTCGGATAAAAAAATCCTCTATCCACCACTTTTCAAGAAAAAACCTAAATAATGAAAGGAAAAAATGCAAAAATCTTTTTTCAATACAAAAGAAGAAAAGAAGCAGTTTTTTCTTCGGTAATTCCTCTGTCGCCGGTAACGGTTCTGTTGCCTACGTATATACCATAATTTATATCTTGATGGTAAAGAAAAAACAAAAATTAATAACATTTTGACTTACTTAAATTATTTTTGTTATTAAATTTAAGTTTTCATAAATAAAAAAAAATAAAAACAAATCGATTAATTAATTTAAAAAATACTTATTGTGTTCAATAATTATATCGTTGTCAACATGAAATTTATCGTTATACAAATACAATAAAGTGAATGTGTTGTTACTATACTGGCCAACCGATTACCATTATTTTCAATTATGCCGAATTTTTAAAGCAACGTTCCTTTTTGCCGAAACCAAAGTTGACCACACATATAACCGACCTTTGCTTATACAAATAAATTATATAAAACTAATTATTATTTGGAAACGATAAACAAAAGTTAAATAACATTTTATTTATTTCAAATTTTAAAAATAACGTTTTGG
>NW_004440104.1:17570-18576 GCF_000330505.1 Entamoeba invadens IP1
TATTCATTAAAATACAGATCCCATAATTATGTCAATGAGCTGATTAAATATGCCTGTTCTCTAATTATCTTTCTCCGTCTTCTCCGTCTTCTCCGTCTTCTCCGTCTTCTCCGTCTTCTCCGTCTTCTCCGTCTTCTCCGTCTTCTCCGTCTTCTCCGTCTTCTCCGTCTTCTCCGTCTTCTCCGTCTTCTCCGTCTTCTCCGTCTTCTCCGTCTTCTCCGTCTTCTCCGTCTTCTCCGTCTTCTCCGTCTTCTCCGTCTTCTCCGTCTTCTCCGTCTTCTCCGTCTTCTCCGTCTTCTCCGTCTTCTCCGTCTTCTCCGTCTTCTCCGTCTTCTCCGTCTTCTCCGTCTTCTCCGTCCTCATATCAGCAACATCATCGTCGCCATCATCAGTCTTTATTATTTATTGTTTTTAAAACCCTTCAATAATATCAATGGTTTTGTTTTTAAATATTAATAACAAACATTAAAATAAATTCTTATTTTTATTGTTTTTTAGTCAAATATCGTATTCTTTACATTTTACCTTCATAAAGGTCTTTTCAATTATTATTTTTATCTAAAAATATAACTGTTTTTGTAATTTTACTATTTGTTTTTATAATTGAATTAATACAAACTATTCGATATAAAAATAGCCGATAGTTGAAAACAAACGAGTTTTTAATGAAAGAACAATTATTGATTTATTATTTAGAGCGATTAATAAATAATATTATTTAAATGGTTTTTAATTCATATTTTAAATTTGGTATGTTATGCTAAAAATAAATTGGTGATTTAACTTTGTCGTAACGATGCAAACAATAAAAAACACACTAAAAGATTCATAAATATAATAAATCTTATTATTAATTTACTAAATTTAAGTGAAAAAATAAAATCACAAAAAATAAATAAACTTATTGTATTAATAAATATTTATTCATTATTTGATACAAAACTTAATAATTCAAAAAATGAAATATCTCAAACAAATTATCAACAACAACCAAAAAGCAAAAAAA
>NW_004440103.1:0-5421 GCF_000330505.1 Entamoeba invadens IP1
TGCAGACTAAATTTTAGTTGAAAACATTTTATTAAAAAATGTTATTCGTTTCCAAATTGTTTCAAAAAACACACAACCCTTTGGTGCTTGAATTAATTAACTACAAAAAGCAAATTAAATTATAAAAATTGGGTAATGGTTTGTCTATGTGTTTAATGAAAAAACTGTTTTGTTTCAAGACGTGAATAAATGTCGATGTCTCTTGTGTCAGCGTAATTTAAAGCAACAAAAAGAAGTATGATAAACATTAAGTTTTTCTCTGTGCCATTTTATAGCAAACAATAACAAATAGTCTGTTTAATAGGTGCAGTTCATTATCTCAAATCGATGTGTACTGTTGTCCAGAACTGGTCCTTCGATAATTTCCATTGGGTCGCTTTCCCGAAATTGTTGCTTAATTAATTGTATTCGAAGTGTGAAAGTTAAAAATTGCAACGTCACAAGGTGTGCAAGTTAAAGTATAATTTAGTAATAACTTCGAAATTATAATTAATAATTAAACTAAAAATAATCTTTTTTTTTCAAAATTTCAAAAAATTAATGATTCTATTTTTTTAATAAAAAATTATAAATGAACTATACCTTAACTTGCACACCTTGGGAAGTCACTTTACATATAAATATTTTGTGTTAATAATAATGAACATGTAGATATTTTGTTTGGTGCTGTTTATAGAATCAAAGAAAGCTAAATCGACTTCATAACTATTAAAATATGGAGAGTAATAAAGTCTCGAATACAGTTTTTTCATGGTTTTTATATTAAAGTCACAACTAATAATTTGTTTTTTATTAACATCTTACTTCAAAATTGATTCATATTTATTTAAACTCTTGAATGGATAATCAATAGTCAATTTGTTAAATGGTATATTTTCCATATACATTGTATTTCGGTGTTCATTTAATATTTGTCCTCTACGTCGCAATCTTCTTGTTTTGTGTTCTTGAATTTGTTTTTGTTTAATAATTTTATCTTCTCTAAAACTCATTTCTAAATTTATTAATACTAAAATTCTATTATTATGTTAGGAGTAGTTATAGTAAGTCGACTTTCACCACCAAGATGTTTGTCTAGTTTTTTAAAATTATTTTATAATAAATTCAAAAACATATTTTCAATTTTTTAAAAATATATAATGGTAGAATGTTTTATTAGATAATAACATACTTGTTGTGAACAATAATCAAAAAATGTCTATTTGATGATAAATACTTATCAAAACCCACTAAGGTATGATGTATAATCCTTATGTGTTTTACACCTATATATCTCAAAAAACTCTAATGAATAAAGTCAAATCCTTTGGGAATATGAATATTAAAAATAAGTATATAAATGAGCATTAATCCTTGGCAAATAATTTTGGAGGTGATAGGTGACCTACTATAACTACTACATTGAAGATTCATCAAAATGCGTGGGCTGACAATAATTATTTGAAGTAAAAAACATACGTAAAATAATTAAAAAAATTGATAACAAAAAGTTTGAAATGTGTGTCAAATTATTATAAACATTGTAAAAATATCAATTCATTTTTTTATGTTGAAAAAAGTGATTAAAAAAATAATTGTATTTCTTTAAAAATTCATATTTAAAAAAACTGTGTTTCATATTTTAAATGTAGTTTTTGATAATCACACACATATTTACCAATATGACAAGACACAGAATGATAAATAAATAATTAACATTCATGTTCAAATGATAATTAATATAAAATATTTTACTTTTATATTTTATCGATTGGTTACTCTCTTAAAGGAAAAAAACCTTGAATTTCTCTCCTTTGATTTGTCCTTTGACCATTCTCAAAAAGGTTGATTCGGATGGAACGGCCATTTCTGTTTCTAATAACGCTTCTTCGAATTAATTGTGGTTAGTTTCATCTTCTTTTGAACTCCTATATCTATCCGTTAATGTCAAAAGAGTGGAGACATCTAAAAACTCTACATCCTCCATGTTTTTGATCCCTTCAACTATGACAACTTCAACCATTTTCCTTCTGGTTTTCTCAATGGTAGATGTCGCCGAATTTTTAATATGCTGCTTAACAAGGTGAATGAAATGAGTAATGCGGTTTTAATGGTTCAAAGGATATATACTTCACACTTTCATCAACTTTGTCAGCAAAGCGGCGCAGTGAATAGGTATTCCAAAAGTCTGTTAAAATTCTTCTGGTTTCTGATCAAGTTTCTTCCTAAACTCTTCAACAAACCGTTGCTTGAGTTTCAACCCAATTTTGGTGTATTGGTGCTTTCGGTGTTCTGAATGTTCTGGCCCAAATCTATTTGGTCTTCCTTTTGGATTTGGTTGTATTGGAGGAGGGATGAATGGTTGGGTTGCAAATGATTGAAGCGGAGTACCCGGTAGAGGTGTAGGCGCCAACTTTATAAAATCAGCTCTTTCACCCGGATCTGTGAGACCAACATAATCTACTGATGCTCGGTTCATTATACTTTGAAATAGTTTTTATGTTAATTTTTATTTTTTTTGTTGAAAGTAAAATAATTCAGATAAAACTTTAATAATTCTAAATGACGTGAACATATAAGTTTGTGGTGCGTTTATTTATTTTTGTGAATGAAATATAAAAATTATAATATTGAAATTATTTGTGGTGGTATTAATATTTTTTTGCATGGTCTATTTATTTTTTATGCTGGACTAATAATTGCATCTGTTGTTTGATTTAAATATGTGACGAAACAATTTTTATTGACTCACTAATTAACAAACTGACTTAATATTTTTTGAAAATGGTGGGAATTGAAAACCCAGTGAATAACACTGTAATAAACAACAAAAAAGCAAAATAAAATTTAAAAAATGGGTTGGTTTGTCTATGTGTTTAATGTAAAAATTGTTTTGTTAAGACGTGAATAATTGTCTGGGTCTTTTGTCTCATTTTAATTTAAAGCAACAAAAAGAAGTATGATAAACATTAAGTTTTTCTCTGTGCCATTTTATAGCAAACAATAACAAATAGTCTGTTTAATAGGTGCAGTTCATTATCTCAAATCGATGTGTATTGTTGTCCAGAACTGGTCCTTCGATAATTTCCATCGGGTCGCTTTCCATAAATTATCGCTTAATTTATTGTATTCTAAGTGTGAAAGTTTAAAATTGCAACATCAAAAGGTGTGCAAGTTAAAGTATAGTTTAGTAATAACTTCAAAAATATAATTAATAATTAAACTAAAAATAATCTATTTTTTCAAAATTTCAAAAAATTAATGATTCTATTTTTTTAATAAAAAATTATAAATGAACTATACCTTAACTTGCACACCTTGGGAAGTCACTTTATATTTACAGAGAGCTGAAAAATCACTTAACAAAGAAAAAAAAGACAAAATTCTGTTTTTTGAATTTCAGTGTAATTATTATTGGGGGTTGAGAATTAACATTAGGGGATTTTTACTACATTTCTCGAAGAAAATAATATACTTTTTACCACAAACTTGGTTTTGTAATAAGTAGGAATGTGAGTAATTATTGTAACATTAATGCTAGACCTGAAAAAATATTGAAAAAAGCACAAAAGAATTATTATCTGATTAAAATTGTTGTTTTTTACTATCTTATTAGACACAATATCGATAGAGCTTGTTGATACATGGTAAGACAAATTCCTTAAAATTCAAGTATTAATTCCAAAATTTTTAGTCTTTTTTTAAACTAAGACATTTTGAAGTCACAAAAAAAATAAAAAAATAAAACAATATAAACTCTTTTCATTAATTCGTCACTGTTCTCAATTAGAGGTAAAAAAATGCAATTTTCACCTAAGATATTTAAATTTAATATATTTTTATTAGGTGTGGTTATATGAAAAAAATAATTTTTATGTTGAATTAAAACAAAAAAGTGTATGACCTCTTTATTATTTTGAAATTTATTTTATCTCCCTGTTGTTTTTCCTTATCCATAAAATCGTCATTATTTTTACTATTTTTAGAAACAAAGAAAATCATTTTTAACACTAAAAAATAAAAACAATTGTTTCACATTTTTATTATGATTAAAATATTGAGTAAAATGTATTTCATTATTTATATTAAAATACATTTTAGATATGATTGACGTAATTAAGTTTAATTTAATAAAGTAATTCGATTAATTGTTGATATCGAGTAAATATGTTCATCATTAAAATTTAGTTGAATTTTAACTTGGTATTTTAATTAATTACAGATGATAAAATAAACAAATTTGAAGAAAAAATAACAAGTTGAAGTTTCAAGTCTTCATGATATCATGATGTGTCAATTTGTAAACAATTATTGTTGGAATGAATTACTTGAAAATACATCGATTATCAAAAAATTAACCTTAAAAAGTTTTATCGTTTTATTCATTTTGAAGATAAACATGTTGATATAAATTAGATAACTGGAGAGATTTTGACAAAATCAAACAACTATTGACTCAATAATATATAAAAAGCAAAATATAAAGATGTGTATCAATATAGGAATTATTAAACAATACAATATTCTTCCATTTTATACAATTTAGTATTAAACCTCCATAATAATCAAAACGTTATAAAAGCAATACAATAATTAAAACGAAATCAAAAGGGAAAAAATATGCAACACAGCGCCAATGTGCACAAATCAAAATACAGTAAAACTTTTCAAAAACGGTACTTTTGAAAAGAGGATTCTCTCAAAAGATGGTACTTTTCAATGAAACCAAAAATAAAGTTTTTTAAATAGCGGTAATTAAGGTTTGATTGATAAAAATCTACACTTTTTAAAAAAAACAAAATTACCACACCAGCCCACTTTTTAAAGTTTTTACTGTACACTTTAGTTTTTGAATAATAAAAACGTTTTATCATTAAAAATTGGCCAGCTTCGAGTTGTGACTTAAATCTAATTGAGCATTTGTAGTAATATTTGAAATATAAATAATAAATAGAAAATACAAGTAATGAAAACAATTTATAGCGTGTCATGTTGTTTGTAAAAAATACATCAAAAATATTAACAAGTAAGTTGAAAGTTATAGTGAACGGATGAAATTGTGCACAAGAAAAAATTACAAAAATATTGCAAGACTAATGACCAAAGTACTTTAAATTATTTTTAATTATTATAATATTTTTCACAAAATCGTAACTGAAAAAATGACGCTTTTATGAAACAAGGTTAGAATTCACAATTTACCAAGAAGGCTGTTAAGAATGCCGATAATAAAATAAAACGCTGTTTTTAGTCTTTGTCAAGTAATTTCTAATAATAAAAATAGAAATAGCGGTAGTTCCCCAAAAAATAAACTTTAAACAACTGATAGAAAATTGTAATTAGGGCATATAGGCCAATTATATTTTTGTCAATCAATTTATTCTTTGTCAAGTAATTTTTCTTCCTTTTGTATTTATACAATAATTTTCAAAAAACCGGGCA
>NW_004440103.1:5521-22697 GCF_000330505.1 Entamoeba invadens IP1
CGGAACATTAATAAATATATTCTGCATTAAGAATTAATTCACTTATATTTTAATTATTTCGTCTCCAAATCAATTATAGTAAAAATTTTTAAAATAATTATTATTAAAAAACAAATAGTCGTTTGTTTAAAAAAATAAACAGAAACAATGAACAACAAATAATAATAATAAATTCACTCTTGCAAAAACGCCTTCGTAGTTCATTTTTGCACCGCTGCATTGACAAGTTGATATCTTTGCTCGTTTTTTTGATAGTTTTTAATAATATCAAGCACTTTGGGGGTTTCCCATTTTATGATACTTTTCTCTATTTTTCACTTCAGCCATTTTGTTTTTTATTGTTCAGTAGAGTCAGTTGGATTATTAATGTGGAAATGATTTCACCTTTAATCATTTTATTAATAAGTAATTTGCAATTGTCTATGGAAATGCCGAAATCAAGTGAAAACTGCATAGAATCAACAGTTTTTGAGGTTCTAAATGCATTGACCAATTCCTGTTTCGTCTTTAAAGTGACAGTTCTGTATGGTTTTGTCTTGTTGTTATCTTTTAAACTATCTTCGACGTTTTCCTCTTCTTTTCTTTGTGTTGTCAGTTGAGAAAATAATCAATGTGTCGAGTTACAAAAGGAACATTTTGTTGTGGTTCGGGAACATTTTCAATGTAATCGGCGGACTTACGGGGTTAGTAACATCAATATATTCTATATGAGAACGCTTCATGTGTTTTTTCAAATTTTGATTATTGAAATGTAGATTATATAACAATTAATATAAAATTTTACTATAATTGATTTGGAGACGAAATAATTAAAATATAAGTGAATTAATTCTTAATGCAGAATATATTTATTAATGTTCCGACTAATTTATTTTCGTGCCGTTTGATTTATTTGTGGAACTCGAATTGTTTTGTTTCTGATCTTTTTTCTCTTTTTCCGTTTGTTTTATTTAACTTGTTAATACAATTTATTATAATTTACGAATTAATAAAAATTATGAAACATAATTTATTAAAATGCATAAAAAATTATTTGAAATGCTGGGTAATGGATCTGAAGTGAATACCACTGTAATAAAAAATATATAATAATTATTAAATTAATTTCGATGAACCACTGTGTTTGATGAAAAAGATTTATAACCAATCGATTTCACAATGGGTGGTATTGTAACACTTGTCAAACTACTACATCCATAAAAACAACAAACGCTGATTGATGTGACACGCAATGGTATTATTATACTGCTTAAACTACCAGAATAACTGAAACATTTATAATCAATCGATGTTACGCTCGATGGTATCTTATTACCAAATTTTTTTCTATCATTTTGAGTATAAGAAACATTTTTAAACTCGATGTTTCGACTTTTGTTTTTATCAACTGTTTGAAAATCAACATTGAACCACACAACAATTTGATAGAACTCTTTCTTTAAAACAGCTTTATTTTCACAATCATCGTTTTCTTCGGTGTTGATCAAAATTCTATTACCAAAGTTCTCATCTTTTACATCCCACAAATGAAGCATCTCGATGTTTTGGAAATAACCAATTGTTTTGGAATTCAATGGAATTGGGTTGAAATGAAACTTTTCCATATTACCACTAAACTTCTTGCATACCAACTCCAAGTTGATAAAATCTCTAACGTCGTCGACGTATATCGACACTATCATGATGTGATAACCAAAAAGTTGAGACATTTTAAATTCAGAGTTTTTGGTGTTTAAATATTTTTAAATTCGTCTTAATAAATTGTTTTAAGAAATTATCAATAAATAACATCCATTATTACAAGCTTAGAGGTTGCATAATAAAAATTGTTATATTTAAATAATAATTTATTAATATAAATAATAATACATTATTTTTATGTTAAATAATCATTAAACATCACTGTTTAAGGCGACCTTCGAGATTGTCACGACCCAAGTAATCCTAAGATCTTTTGGGTCTGATTAATTATTTTTTTGTAAATCGGCATTTTACTTTCTTCTTTACCAAATAACACAAAAATATTTTTTAAAACTTCACAATTTTTTTCTGAATTTACACATTGTTGAATTGGTTAAATAAAATTATCATTAACCTTAACAGATCGTTTTATCAATTTTTAAAACAAAGTTATCTACGCAATCAAACTTTCAAATAATCAAAAAAATCAAAAATACAACAGTGTTGATACTATAATAATTCTCGAATTAAATATCGAGAGGGTGACATTTTGCCAAACGACATTTTACCAAAAATTATTAAGAACTTTCTTAATTATTCTTTAACAAAGAAAAATTTAAAAATAATTCATTGTTGTATTTTTGTCAAGCTTTTATAAAAATATATTTTTGTCGACAATAAATAAATTGTAAATTGTATGAATAAATATATTTATATATTATTACAACTCTGCGTATTTTGTTTTTATTTTACGCTATAAAATCTTATTGAATAGAAATATTACTTGAACCAGTAACTTTGGTTATACATACAATATTTTGAGTATTTTTTTAAAGCAACATATAAAAATACACAACTTAACGTTCGTGTAAATTCACACATTGTATTATTGGAAAAGTCTCATAAGTATTATTTTTGTTTAAACAAAAATACTTGATTCAATTAACCAAACAATTTATAAACAATTGTTATCAAATTTATAAATAAAATAATATTTAATTAATTAGTATATAATTTAATGATGTATTTTT
Organism: Entamoeba invadens IP1; assembly: GCF_000330505.1. Classification (NCBI taxonomy): domain Eukaryota; phylum Evosea; order Mastigamoebida; family Endamoebidae; genus Entamoeba; species Entamoeba invadens. Next base: position 8,233 of record NW_004440103.1, read on the forward strand.
CAAAAGTGAATTTGAAATGCAATTTGTTTAAATAACCATTTGTATTCAAAAATGTATTTTCAACATGTTTTATGTAAAAATATACCACATTTAAAGTTCTTTATTGTGTTTATATGATGTCATTTGAATTACTTCGGCTCTATTATAATCACTACAACCCGAATTATTAAAATTGAATTATCATTTTATTAACTTTTATCAACTTTATTTCATTAAAATATTTATAAAAATAATTGTTTATTTTTACATTTATGTATTTATATTACTTCATTTATTTTGTATTTTTTTATTATAAATACAACATCAAAACTAATATATAACAAGAATGAGCATCAAAAGCACAAGGGGAAAAGAATTGCCTATTTATGATGGTTATTTGTTTCATACTATAGACAAAGAAAGAACACACTTTCGCTGCTCTTGTCGAAAGTGTAAAGTGACTATAATAAAAAACACAGATGGAAGTTATCATTATGGCAAAACAACAACTCACATTCACGAAAAACAAGATTTACGCAGAAAAAATCATTTAAATTTTATCAAAAATGACTTACAAACTTCACCAACAAAAAAATTAACAATGAAATCAGTTATAACAAAATACAAAAGAGGTTCTATAGGAATAACACAATCGACATTAGAACGCTTTGTTCAAAAAAACAAAGTTCACAAAATTGAACCAAATTCATATGATGATATTATAATAAGTGTTGGCGACTTCAATTTATTATTCAAAGATGAGCAAATTGGAATACTTATATTTGGAAATAGCGAACAATTGACAATGTTAGCAAGATGCAAAGAAGTGTTTATGGATGGGACTTTCCGGAGTTGCCCCAAACAATTTTATCAGCTATATACACTGCATTGTCAATTACAAAACAACCAAACATTTCCAGCAATTCACTATTTGTTGAAAAACAAAACTTTAAATACATATGAAACACTTTTTAATGCCATTGAATGCTTGCTAAAAGAAATCAACGAAAATTATACTTGTTTTGGAAGAAACGTTGTTGTTGTGACTGACTTCGAAAATTCGCTTATCGCTGTTTTAAGAAAATACAAAACTTTTGGTCTAGAGCACAAAGGATGCCTTTTTCATCAACGTCAAGCCATACGAAAGTTTATCAATAATGCTGGACTTAAATGTGAGTATTCTTTAAATACGGAATTCAAAGATGCAGTGAAAATATTAGAGTCCGTGTGCTTTTTGAAAGAAGAAGATATTATTCAAAAAGTTGGTATTTTAACGGCGTGGTATTCTCATGTACCTTCATTTGGGATAGTTGTGGAATACTTCAATAAAGTGTGGATAAATGGCGCGTTTCCCATTTCATTGTGGTGTCAATTTATGAGAAAAAAAGAGGACTAATAATGATTGTAAGTCTTACCACGCCGCGCTCACCAGGAGGCTTGAGTTCTTGAAACTTGGTTTTTGGAAGTTCGTTGAAAAAATCGGAGAAGTGATAGAAGACGTTAATAAAGATCTAAAAAACATGAAAAACGGACATTATAAAAAATCAAACAGTAAAGTTGAAATAATATTTAATACACTTAAAAATTTAACAACAAATTATTTCTGTGGTGAAATCAATTTAAATTGTTTTCTCGAAAAGGTAAGTGTGTTATTTGATGGTTTAAATCATGAAGTTTACTTCGAAGTCGAAAATTGTGAACAAAATGAGACAGAAAATGTTACAAACGAAAATTGTGTAGCTTGTATCAATGAAAATGTTGTTGATATAAACACTTCAACAAATGGTGATATGTTTGAAAGTAAAGACTTTATCCAACAAACAAGACTTGAAAATAAAAATCCAACTAAAATTGTTGATATTCAAAATACAAAGAAAAAAATTATACGTGAAAAAAAGCCAAGAAAAAAAAGAAGATCTGTAATCCAAGAAATCAAAAAAGAGTGTAGAAAAAACAAAAACAAAAAATAATTAAGTAATTTATTTTTTTAATATTTTAATGAAATAAAGTTGATAAAAGTTAATAAAATGATAATTCAATTTTAATAATTCGGGTTGTAGTGATTATAATAGAGCCGAAGTAATTCAAATGACATCATATAAACACAATAAAGAACTTTAAATGTGGTATATTTTTACATAAAACATGTTGAAAATACATTTTTGAATACAAATGGTTATTTAAACAAATTGCATTTCAAATTCACTTTTGAAAAATACATCATTAAATTATATACTAATTAATTAAATATTATTTTATTTATAAATTTGATAACAATTGTTTATAAATTGTTTGGTTAATTGAATCAAGTATTTTTGTTTAAACAAAAATAATACTTATGAGACTTTTCCAATAATACAATGTGTGAATTTACACGAACGTTAAGTTGTGTATTTTTATATGTTGCTTTAAAAAAATACTCAAAATATTGTATGTATAACCAAAGTTACTGGTTCAAGTAATATTTCTATTCAATAAGATTTTATAGCGTAAAATAAAAACAAAATACGCAGAGTTGTAATAATATATAAATATATTTATTCATACAATTTACAATTTATTTATTGTCGACAAAAATATATTTTTATAAAAGCTTGACAAAAATACAACAATGAATTATTTTTAAATTTTTCTTTGTTAAAGAATAATTAAGAAAGTTCTTAATAATTTTTGGTAAAATGTCGTTTGGCAAAATGTCGTCATCCCTTAAATATCCACTTAAATAATTATTGTTTATTACATTGAATTTATCGATTGTAAATAGTAACTTTGGTGAAATGACTATGAAAATTATTAAAACAAAAATAAACGATTATCATCAATTTCATTGTGTAACTACTTCGATGTACACAATTTTCGTTAAACGATTTTTGTTGATAATAACATGTAAGAGAGTTGTTATATACGATTATTCTTTTATAACTATCGTTTTCTTGTTATTCATGTAAAAACACATGATTAAACATATATACCTTAGTAACACCACAACATTTATTATTATATATAATAGAAACATGTATTGATTATTAATTTCAATAATTTAATAACAATAGATGATATATCAGGTTTCACTGTTAATCACAACATTTTCATTTTTATAAAATGTCAAAAATAAAACGTGATAAATTTTTAGTGTAAAAACGTGTAACATCAAACCTGAACTTAAAATCATTACATTAAAATTACTGGAATAACACAGTTTTAGAACAGTTTTGCTTATAACTTGCTTTTCTCTCACATTTATACATAAAATATAAAAATAAATATTTCATCATCAAAAAGCAGAAGCAGACGATAAAAATAATTTTGATTTCAGTTCTTTGTTGTGGTACATTAACTTAGTTGTTTCAACAAAAATAAATACACTTTTCATGATTATTTTAAAATTCAATTCCATACATATTTATCTTTTATAACAGTTATTTCTTTAGATTATACAAAAAGTGCATTAAAACATAAATGTTTGTTTTTTGGATTTATAATACGATGCACATATAATCTAAGTAATACACAAACAATTAATAACAATTCAATTGCTTTCAAATTGATTATTAATAAAAAAGGAAAATATTTTTAATTAAATTTATAAAATATATTTAATCTAAGTGACAACACCAATGTAATTAAAAAATACAAAATGTTTATTATCAATATTTATAATTATAATAGATTATAATAAATTATATAATATATTTGTTCACATGTATATTTGATTATTTATCATGAACAAAATTAATGTAGTTGTCAGTTATATTAACCAGTAAATATATTTTATTTAAACGTAACATGTACAAATGGGTGTGAACAACAAGTAGTTAAAAATATTTATTTACATTCTTTTCATAATATAATATTTATGTATTTGTTTAGTTTGAAATTATATGTTTTCACATTTAATAATTTTATCCGTTTTTACAATAAGCGTATAGAGTATAAAAATAAATCATTTTATTTTAATAATCAAAATACAATATTTTGATAATTATTTCAATTATCAAAATACAATCATTAATAGTAACTGTATAATCATGTTATTATTTCACTATTCAATAATGGTTGTGATGTCATTTTTATAATGTGCTATTTATGTGTGTAATCAAACATAATAAATTAAAAAGATAATATATATATTCTATAAAGTTATTTACATGTTATTATCGACAGCGAGTTATTGGAAAATAATCGTTTTTAATGTGGTTACACAATAAAAATGGTCACACCCGTTCTAAATTTAAAAGATAATATTAATTATCAAAAATATGTCAAAAACAATTATTCTCTTTGGTTTATGTTTACATCAAAATTTACATTTAAACATGATTGTTAATTATTTATTTATCATTCCATGTCTTGTAATATTGGTAACTGTATGCGTGAATATCAAAAAACCACTTTTTTGATTTGAAATACAATTGTTTAAATATGAATATTTTAAAAGAAATACTATTATTTTTTTGTTTACCAAATAATTTTTTTATAATCACTTTTTCAACATAAAAAAATATTAATTAATTATTTTTTTATATTTATAATTATTTGACACGCATTTCAAACCTTTTTTACAAGTTCTTAATTATTTTACGTATGTTTTTGACTTTAAATAATTATTGTCAGCCCAAGCATTTTGATGAATTTTCAAGGTGGCCTTTATATAATATTATATATATTGTCAAATTCAAAAAACGGACTGATAAATATTCCACTATTAATTAAACATAAAATACCTAAGTTTTAAAATTAACTGATTATTGGATCAAAAAAGTTAAGACAAAGGTATTTTCAATTTTTTCTAAAAAAAAATCAAATTTCAAAAAAAATCTTTTTTTCCGAGTTTATTTATAATTCGATAGGTTTTTTGAAGACAAAAAATCTGATTATTATTTCTTATTTTCAAAACAAAATTTTCATAATAAAAATATAATTAAAAATACAACTAAAACATGTATAAAGGCGATCACGGTGAATCTATTTACAGGGGTGAAAATGAAGGTATTAATTTGAAAGTGAATATATTAATTTAGGGTTCATTTTCTTTTAATCTATTGGCCAAAAACGAACTAACAAGTAAATCATTAAATTTAAGCCATTTAATGCGACATAACTAAACTGTTTTCCAAAACTCTGTACCGTTTCCAAAATTTATATAAACCCTTTGTCCTAGTTTCCCGTTATTTACTATTTTTTATTTGTTTTATTTTCCTATTTGTTGAACCAACAACGGTACACAGTTTAAAACCCTTAAAAATCAATACAATTTCAATTATTGAACAAAAAATCGGGAAATCACCCAAATATTGGGTAAATCTTCCCCGATTTTCCAGGTTCGTTATTTGGTCAGTGGTTCATTTTGTAACTAAACGTAAGAAAAATTCTATCTTTCAGATAAACATAAGATAAACGACAATAAAACAATAAACAAATGATGTAATGAAGGACATTATTGCATCAAATAATACAACACTTAAATTAATAATAAGTTTTTGTTTATTTCAACAATTAAAAAAGTAATCGATAACAAAAAACAAACCTTTAAACAATCAAGTTTATTAATCAAAAGAGTCTTAAATAAAATAAACAGTTCAAAAATAAAAAATAAAACTTTTTTAATTGTAAGTCTTAATGTTATTTTTTCTCTCTCAATGCTTGTTTTACTCATTAGTACTTTTCATTTTTATACAAAACACGACTTGGTGATTCTGTTAACATAGACATTTAATTATAAAGTTGTGTTTTATGTTTTTGGCAAATTTTGGGTTATGGTAATCAAATTTTTGATCCCAAGTTTGTTTTTTATATTTTTCAAGTAAATTTTTGGTGCAAGATTTATTTGTCAAGTAAAATTTAAAAAAGTCGGGTTCGTTATTTTGTTTTTTTGAGTAAATATTTATAACAAAAAATGAGGGTTAAGCAAAGGAAAAATTATTAAGAAATTATTTGTCTAAAAAATCGGGGCATCCCAGTACAGAGTTTTGAAAAACAGTTTACAACAAAAAACAAGTAAAATTGGACAAAAACCACTATTTCCAACACAATCACGATTTTTGAAAAAGGAAAACATAGTTAATATAATAGTTACAAAATTATAAAATTTATTATAATTTTCAACACAAAATATTATAACAATATTAAATATTTACTATACATTATATTATTCATGTATATGATAAATTTATCATTATTTTGTTATTATTCAAACAACACTCGACATATAAATAATTTACCATACTTTGGGTTGTGTTTTACGGCCTTCATGACCGGCCTGCGTTTAAAAAACACAAACCTAAGTGTAATAATGAGTTGTATTAACCATTCTGAACTTCATTATAACATTTTTAAATAACTGCGTTGATAATAAATAAATAAACAACCCATAAAGGTACTCCCCAAGCTTTTTAACACACTTATAATATTTATCAAGTTGTAAACGGGTTATGTTTTGTCTTAAACCCTGAAAATACAATTGAATAATAACAAATTTACTATAACACACCGTCAACTATTTATAATGGTTTAATTATAACAATTATTACTATTGATTCATTTTTTAACTTGAGCTGATTATTAAAAACACACAAATTCATGATGAATTTTTATATTACCATTGATATAATTAGAATACTATTAACCCTTCCAGTACCAGAAATCAACAAAATTTAATTTTTATTTTTTTTCAAAAATTTTCAAAAAAACAAAACCCAATTCCAAAATTCTGAAAAGTTGACAGGAAAATTACCATTTTATAGTTCATGAAAGCCAGTAAAAATAATGTATAAACAAATAACCGTCATTTTTTTTTCAAAACAACAGAAAAACTGAATAAGTGAGTAGCAATTTTGTATCGAGTGTAACAATTACTTGTTGTTTATAATAAAAAATAATTCAAAAAGTATAACAAGTGTTAAAAATGCCAAATGTTTCGAAGATACGAAAAAGAATTTAAAAATTTTAGTTTACAGTTCATATTGTATAGTTTTATTATTATATATTTACTATAATGACAACAAAAACGATGAATTAAAATAATTGGTTTAAATTTAAAAGTATAGTTTATTCGTTGAACCCTTATGTGGGGTTATGTGTGTTACTTGCTAATTCATTGAACATTTTCACTTTTCTTTTTGTCCCTTTAGTGTATCATCATATCGCTCTTCTTCATTTCTGTTATATAATTTCGTTTTCGACGCTTTTATCGTTTTTTTGGTTATAGACAAAAGACATTACATCATAACAAGTATATATAAAATGAAAATAAATAAACATCAACAAACATCAGTCCAAAGCAAATAAAAGTTGTTCTTTTCACTCATTATCTACTACGTATATTTGTTCAAATATGTTTTTGCGTGTATATTTAACTGTGTATATTCATGAAACACTGCAGAATTTTACCCCCTCATTATTATTGATAAATAAAATTTACTCAAAAACAAACATTTAAAATGAAAGTTTAACATGTACATTTTTGAGAATTACGAATCTGTTTGTTAGTATTTGACAGAGCACATAAAAACTATAAACAAACTATTACATTTGAGTACAAAAAGTCGTATTTGCGTGCTTGTGTATACATTCACCCATTCTTCGTTAACATGTTTATGTTATATCATCCTTTTAGTGTTATTTCCATATTATTTTCAGTTCAACTTTCAGGGTTGTTGTTTATATTTATTTTTATTTTAAAGTATTTTTATAAAGTAAAATGAATGTTATTTTGTTTTAAATGTTATTATAATATATTTTCATTAATTTAATTTGAATTATGTGATATAATAATTAAACTATTATAAAACCATTATACCAACATTCATGTTATAAAAAACATCCAAACTCGTTCTTATCACATGGAAGACTTGATTGTTGTTGACTACAAGTGGAAAGCAATGGGCCCCATCAACAAAGAAAAGAAAAAGTTCAAAAGGAATATTGCGAAGGTGGGTGCTGACTATAAAGCAGAATTTTGTAATTCGACTGCTTCTGACTTGTTTTTTGGGTTTTTTGACGAAAATTTAGTCGAAAAAATAACAGCATTTACCAACGCCAATTATCAGGAAAAAAAGGTAAACCCCAAATAACAAAAATAGACACTATACGATATTTCGGCATTTTACTATATATGGGAGCACACCACGACATAAAGAATCCAATTTCCGAGCTTTGGAACGAAAAACACGGGAAAACAAATATTTATGGTAAAGCTATGCCCAGAAATGTTTTTCAACTTATCAATGCTAACATCGAGACTTACGATGTCACAACTTTTCCGGATGAGTTGAGAAAGAGAGTTGTTTTATGGGTGATGAAGAAGAGAGTGAGGAAAGTGCATCCGATGAAGAGGAAAATCCAGAGAATAAAGAAGAGACCGAAGAAGAAGATTATTTGAGTTGTGATGAGTGGGTCAAAAAACATCCTGTTGACCTGACCGAAGAGAAGCTAAAAAGGGATGTTGAAGTGAGACAAAAAGTAAATGATGAAGAGACTATAGAAAAGTGGTTAATCAAAGCATCAAACACGCCAAACTCGAATGACAAGTTTGGCAAAATTAGGGAAGTGTTGGAAGCTTTTATTCACAACTTAGTGAACAACAAATACTTTACACCGAGCACCACACTATCGGTTGATGAACACCTTTGCGCATTCAAGGGAAAGATATGGGCAAAGGTATTCATCAAGTCCAAACCTCAGCGTTACGGCATCAAGTTTTGTTTTTTTTTGTTTTTGTTGTAAGAATAATCAATGAAGTCGGAGATTCACGGTGTTGAGACATATACATCGGTAATTGACTTGTTGTTAATATTGTGTTTGATAATATGTTCAATGAATAACAAAAAGATGTGCTGTGATTGTGAAAGTGGTATGGTTATAAACCTACAGATGTACTGTGGAAAATTCGACAAGAAGGAATAAAATTAAGGATTTCGGGTGACGATAGATATGGTGGCTCCGCAACTGTGTATGGGAAAGTTTGTGACAGTTGTATGTGACAACTTTTTCTGCAGCTTAAGATTTGCACATTATTTGGCTCAATATGGTTCAACATTGCTTGGGACTGTGCGAAAAAACAGAGTTGAGGTACCAGAAGAAGCCAAGCAAATCAAACGTTATGACCCCAATGATGATAAAAAGGCTACTACAAGAGAGGCAGATTCAAAGAAAGTGTATACAAAGGGTGTATGCAAACTGCTTTCTTACTATTACGAAAAGAAGAAGTTGGTGCTCATTATGACGACGATGCATAATGCTAAAGAGTTGTACACCGTTCAGGAGCAAGTGAGGGGAAAGGATGGCAAACTTGTGAGTGTACACAAACCAAATGTGATAAAACAATACAATGCGACAATGGGAGGTGTTGATAGTGCAGATCAGATGATACACACTTACACTTGTAGAAGGCCCACTTCAAGATGGAATGTGAGAATACTTTATGATTTACTTGACATCGCTGCCCTCAATGCCTACAAGGTATATCATCATCACCACGATAAGGTGGACAGGTTGAATTTCCTCAATGAATTGACAGAGTTATTGATGGAAATGGAGTAAATTACTTTATTGGTTTTATAGGTTTTATTATAGTTAATTATCTATTTATTTTCTTTGTTATTTTTCTGTTTCTTTTGTGATCTCTGAAAATCATTTCTGTATATCGTACAATATTCAAAGCGGTTTTTTTACATATTTATAGGGGAGGGGCTTTGCTTTTTTTATAAAATTATTATTATTATACTAATTTTTTACTATAATATTATACAAATAAATGATGTGATTACATAATATTCTAAATCTCTGACTCACATCACCCCGATTCTTCGTTTTTGTATGCTTTATCATTGATTTTAAATTTGTAAGGATAGCATCACTCTACTGAGTTAATATATCAATTCAATATAGAAGAATTGTGAATCTATTTGTTGGTTAGTTCCTATTGTGTATCCCTGTATAAACGCCACAAACAACAAACAGTATATTCACTTCAAATAGCTATATATTGTGAAAGTGGGTGTATAGAATACAAAATCTGGTTGATAAGAGTCATTATCTTATAAGTATATAAACTGGTTCCGTTTTTTAGGAAGTGTACATTTTTTTGATACGTATGTTTTACTAAAAATATACAGAAAAACCTGCTGTTCTATTTTTATTTTGCTTCCGAATTATTTTTTTCAATTAATAACCAATTACAATAAACAAATTTTTCATTAATAATAAGGTTCAAACTCCTAAGGTTTTATTTTTAAAACACTGGATTTTTTTCCATTTTTTCAAATTGTTTGAAATTTGATAAATGGCCAATTGGACCTCCTTTTTGACTCACACATAATTCAAAATGTGTTTTAATTGAAAACATCAATTTGTCGATTAATGATTGTGGAATTTCATTCCAAATCTTTCTCAATAAAAAAACAATCTCTTTTCTGTTTTAATAACCGGGTAGTTTTTTCTTAACTTTCTATCCATAATTCCCCATAAATGTTCTATTGGGGATAGATCTGGAGAATTTGATGGCCATAACATCAGCCTTACACCATTTGATTGTAAATATTTTTTAGTTGTAAGTGAGCGATGGGCAGGAGCACCATCTTGTTGAAAATGCACAATGTTGTTGTTTAGTTTCTTTCTAACATCTTCGAAGAAATGACTTTTTTCGAGTAATTCAATATATTCTTTTCCTCCCTCTTTTTGTGAACAACGTATTAATTTACTCTTGTATCCGACCCCGATAGCTCCCCATACCATTATTGAACAGTTGTGTTTGGGAGTTTGAGAAAAATGTTCTTTGATGGCTTTGGGAACTTTTTTGTTGCCCATTCTTTTGTTAAATTCGCGTAGATTTGCTAAAAATGATTTTGGTCTCCAAAATCATTTTTAGCCACTTTTTGTCTGGATACAACCCAAACCGACTTTCATCACTTATTATTGTTTTTTCCCATTTTTTAATATTTTTATTCCAAAGTTGTTTTTTGGAAAATACCCATCTGTCTTTTATTTGTTTTTGAGTCAAAACTTGTGTGGATATTTGTTTGCAATATCTAAAATGATTATTTTTTCTTATTTTATCTGCGGTTGTTTTTGAACAGCCGACAATTTTTCCTACTTCAAAACATGATGAAAAGGGTTTGTCGTATGTTATTTTGGATATTTCAATATTTATTATATTTGATAAACTTTTTCTTCCTCTTTTTATTGGAATAACATTTTTATGTTCTTCAATGCATTTTTTAATTCTTGAAATTCTTTTTGGAAAAGTTTTGAAGAGTGTTTGAATTTCTTTGTAGTGCCTACCAGCTTTTAAAGCATTAGTGATAAGTTCATCCTTTTCCATTGTCATATTTAGTTAAGATTACAACAATTTATAGTGATTTCAAAAAGTGAAATTAAAATTTGATTTTGTTAAGGTGTTTAATAAATAAAATACTTATATACAATAGTTTTTTAATACAATAATTATAGTTAATATTAGGTTGTGTTATAATAAACTTCTTTGTTTTTAAAATGTTAAATTGTTTTGGGTTTATAATATTCATATATGCCAACAGTTTTGAAGTAATAATAAGAAGAGAATTGAAATAAAAATTTCTCGTGTTGTTTTGTTCAAAAAGTACAGGCAAATATTATTTATGTCAATTATTCTAGTCTATTTCTGTGCCACTATTAATCAATAATAAGTCAAAAAACCCAAAAACGTTTAATTTTAGGTATAAATAATTTAGAATACTTTTCCCGATTAATTAACCAAATTTAAAAAATAATACACTTCCGAATTTCTTTTTTTAGTTTACATAAAGTATACACCCTTTATCAGTAAATCTTTCGTTTTCATTAATTTTCTGGTTTTGATTTTTATTTCAAAAATGCATTTTCAAAAAACAAAAAAAAACAATCAGACAAAACAGATTATTTGTTACCATTTGTTTTATAATAACAAACAAATACTTGTCTTTCCAATCATATAGAAAAATTTGCTCTCTGTATTCATAATACATTTGTCTTTTTTTGAAAAAGTCATATCTTTATTACTCACAACTGGAAGACATACGAAATTAAATAAACAATATGTCATGATCATTTAAGACAAATTTTGGTTTTACTGTCTTTATTTTACTCCTTGAGTTGTTTATGACTCTTTTTCTATTTAAATTGATGTGTCTGACGATTAAAAATCAATCTTATTCATTTATTATTAAATTAAAAGGTTTTTATTGTTTATTGAATAATAAAAAACTAAAAAAATGTGATTTTCACAAAAGTGTATTTTCTTCTTATTTTTTCAGTTTTATATTTTACTCTTTTTTGACAAACTCGAATTATTTTATTTTTCACTGAATTACAAAAAGATGAAAAAATAATTATGAGATCACAGTGTTTTTTGTTTGATGTAATCGCTTTTCTGAATATTCAAGGAATGATGTATCCCTTGTTTTTCAATAATAAATATTCAAATTGAAAAGTTATATAATTCAATTTTACATTCTGAAACTCCTTATCGTAAAGATTATTAATGTGTTTAGTTTAATATACTATACTATTTTTTTGATATAAAAACAAAAACTTTTTCAACTTGAAAAGAGAATAATCAGAGGAATCTTCAAGTCTCCCTCGTTGAAAAAAGTGAACATTTTTTCAATAAAAATACGATTTTAGGTTATAATTTACTATTAAATTATAACATTTTAAATTATTTTTACTAATAATTTTGTTTCCTGGTATTTCCCATGGTTGTTAAAAGTTTAAAGCGTTTTTGCATTTTTTTACTCTAAAATACACTCAAAATGAATAAGATTATATTAAGTATACATTTTTGGAAATTCCTGGTACTGGAAGGGTTAAAATATTAATATGTTGGAATCGTTACATAACATAATTATTGATTCTTTTCATTTTGTTTGCATTGTTTTTCATTGCCAAATTCAAATCAAAGGGATTGGCTTAATTTACGAATCATAAAACCTAGAAAAATGCCAAATTTAACATCAAAAACCCCAAATTAATACATCCGCTTTCAAGTTTAAACCTTCAGTTTCACCCTCGTATGTTGATTATTTTGGCTTTTTTTACTCAGGAAATAAATATAGAACGATTATTATTAAAAATGAAAAATTTAGAAAACAATTTTTTACCTTATAAAAATACAACATACTTTGTTCTAAATATAAAAAACATAATAATTGCATAATAATATTTTATATTTTGAATCAGTTTCTCAACATTTTCTTTTTAAAAAAATAATTCTTGTTATCTTTTAATAAAAAGTTTAATATATTTACTAAATTATATAGTTCAAATAATTATTTTTACAAATATATACAAAACTGCAATTGAATTGTAAAAATATGTCATTAGAACAAAACTCAGATTAAGAAAGTGATAGCGAATTTGAAAATATAAATAATGATTATATTGATCAAAATAAAAATGATGAAAAGGAGGAAAGAGAAGATGAAAAAACGATAAAAAAGAAAAAAGACTTATTCAACAACAACTTCTTCAATAAAATCACAAAGAAAAGTTTAAACAAATGGGACAAAAGTTGTTATTTTTCTACATGAAAGAGTATGTTGCAGAGAGTGGAAGTACATCAAAACAACACCTTTTCGTTCTGTGTGATTATTTGTTTAATAAATTTGAAACAATGGAAAAATTAAGAGACGAAAGAAGAACAGCAAAAGGAAAAAACAAACCAAAAAGAAAATCATCACTCCATGTATTGAATAAGATGCTATTAATATTCCTGATTTCATCAACTTTCATTGATCTGAATTATTCAGAGTCTCAAATGAACGGAGTTGCAGATGTTCTTAAGTATTATCAAAGATTGGTTTTTTGTATAAATCCCGAAAATTTCAAAAAGGTGTCAATAAGTCCTTCTTCTGTTCGTAAAATAATTAATGAATACAACGAAATGCGCAAAGAAAGAGATCTCAAAGAAGTCAGAAAAGGAATATGCGCAACGATTGAAATTGATTTTTGTCTAAAAAAGGTCAAGATATTATGGGTGTTTTAATGCGTTATTCAACTGGTGAAGTGATTAAATGTTGTACACTTTTCCTAGAAAAATACAATCATTCAAAAAGTGGAGTAGCTATGGCCAATTGGTTATTCACAAGATTACTAAATATAGAATTTCCAATTCACTTGACCATTTTTTGGTGTTCGATTCAACAAGTTCTAATACATCTAAAAACGTTGGTCTATTTGTTGAATTTTACAATCTGGTCAAAAAAGCAAAACTCAAAACCATTGAAGGAAACATAGTGTCTCGAACTTTAAAAAGTGTTAGTTGTTTTGGACACAGAGTAAATTTAATCGCCGAAGATAGCAACCGAATGGATCAGACTGCAATTATGACTGCTTTTGTTACTTATTTCTGTCAAAGTGATACTCTGAAAAGATTTTATTTGTTTAGAGAGTATGAAACTCCTCCACTTGGTGTGGCATCAAGGACTCGATGGCTTGAGATTGTAAAAAATATCAGAGATATCGAAGAAAAT